>NW_010156464.1:5300-35356 GCF_000695765.1 Mesitornis unicolor
ATTCCTGAATTCTGTAGTCATCAAATGCTGCATAACAAATGCAGACGTTAAAGCTTCACAAAAAGTGAGGCTGTTGAAGTAAACAACAGTGCAAAAATCTTATGTCTATTGCAAGTTCTTTCTTGTATATGTGGGGACAGGGTGTTTCCTGGCTGGCAAAAATTGAACATGGAATTTCAGGAATGTAAAGCAGATATTTTAAGACTGATTGACTGTGCCAATGTTCAGCTAGAGTGGCTGGGTCTTGTAGTATCATATATGACTGTTGCCATCCCACATCCAAAATTGGTAATAAAAACTAGGAAACCAACAACTAAGGCTTTTTGTGAATTTTGTTATGTTTTGTCACTGCCAGTCCGTGATATGGGTGGATTTTAATGCTTCATTGGGCTAAAGAAAATGTTTATAATCATATGAACATTAGGCATATGTATTGAATATTGAACTTAATTTCATTTAGAAGTAAGGCTCATGAATGTGAAATGTAAACATAAATGTTGATATGGGCCAGATTTCTGTTTGTACCTTAAACAGTCTAAAGGGTATATTAATCTTGAACATCTCATGAAATCTGTTTGATGCATCTAGAGAAGCTGGATTTTGAAAATATTCTGACTTCTTTTTTTAATTCTAGAGCAACATCAACAGCGTTATCTGATAGATGTGTGCAGTTTCTTACCTATCAGTCAAGCTACTGTAATAAAATAATACTCTTTTTAAAATACAATATGTATCAAACTATTATCAAAAGCCCTCTGTAGGCCAGCAGCACAATGGGAAACAGCTCTGCATTCAAGACTTGTTTCAAGCATCTTTTTAAAAGATACTGAGGGGCTGTTTCTTGGAAGAATAGGATTTATGTACTGTTTTCAGATACTTTTATGTGAAATGATGTTGATGCGAGACCCCAGACTACTAGCTTTCATACTTAAAATCATAAATATCTAGTTCAGTGAACTACAACACGTATTTTTCAATTGTATTATTTTAACTCCCAATTGACAAGATTTCCTTTTTTAAATACTTATGTTTCAAAACTACCATAGAGCACTCTGGGTACATTTGATTCTACATCTTCCGTGAGAAATTACCTGGTTTAGATTCTGCTGCATTTGTGTGGAGCATTTGTGGATGACTGGGGAGATTTCTGTCACAGCCACTAAGAAAGTTAGCATTCCTGATCAGAAGACAGCCAGATGGTAGAAAGTGCGGCTTTTTAGGCCAGATAGTAGTAGTGGCATACAAACTGCAGGAGTAAGGGAGTTCCTTGTAGAGGATCTTGGTTAGTGTAGTGGTTATGTTGGCTGCTGAGGATACTGGTCTTTGCCCATGAAGAAATTAGTTTCTGTTGCTAACAGTAGCTGGGGAATGTGGTAGTATATATGGAGTACTGTGAGAAGTAGTGTGCCACTAGACCCACTGCTCTTGGTCCTTTTGATTTTAAAATGTCAGAAACCGGCATATATGCATTTCTACCTCCATTCTCCCAATAAATGAGGTTAAACCACATAAAGGTATTCTTTTTGGTTTGTAGAAGATCAATTCTGTGGATGGGCAACTGCTGTGTCTCAGTTATGTGCTATACCTAGCTGTTCTGGGTTACTCGAATTGCATAATTGACAGACCGTTGCAAGCTGCACAAGTTTGCTGCAGGCTTTGTCAACCAAGTTAGGGTAAAATACATAATGATGGCAGATGGGGTTTTATCAGCATTTAAGCATTATCTGATATTATCTTTTCATACTAGCTGTTCTGTCTCCTTGTTGTTATTATCTGCAAACTTGGATTATTCCAACTGGTAGTATAGAAAACTCAGCTTTCCAAACATGCTTTATTTTATTGAAATTACTTCTGAGAAAAACCCAGACTTGAGAAAGACAGGCAATTGAGCAGTAGGGATTTGACGTGCATTCTTTTTAAATCTCTGAAGAGTGCTATCAAAAAGGGCATGCTTTGATGTATTGAGCAGTGGGCTAAGACAAATATAATTTCTAGAAGTTCTGAGGTGTGGGAAATCAATACAAAATGTTATGTTGAATGGTATGGCTTCAGAGGACAGCCTGGCTTCAGTAATTCAGATAGCTGCCATGGAAATGGACTTATTTCATATGTAAATAGAATAAATCACAAGTGGTGAGAGGTTTGGATATTAATTTCTCAAACCTGTGGAGATTTGGTTTTGTTTTATTAACATGAGGAGGAGAGTGTAGGGATTGATAAAAAACTACTTGATTATCTTATTCAGTAGACTCGATTAAGAAAAACTAGTTTTTTTTCCTGTGTGATTGATGTGCTTGTATTTTTACTGTACAGTAAATCAATTTGAATGTCTATAAGTGTAAGAATATTAAAATATTTAACCTGTCTTCTCCTGTTAGCTATGCTCCTTGGTGTCCAGCTTGTCAACAGATTGAACTGATATGGGAGAGTTTTGCAAAGGAAAGTGAACATCTAGATATCACTGTGGGAAAGGTGGATGTCACTCAAGAACCAGGTATAGTATGAAATAGACTGCTTTAATAAAAGGAATTAATTATTCAATCTAAGTACCGCTTAGTATCTGACAGTGTGCTTTATTTTACTGGAGTATCTGGGATACTAGCCAAGTCAGAATACAGGTTTTTAAATAAAAATAATGTTATCCACGTTTTGTTTCTCTATATAGCTCATATCTGTGAGCCAAAGTTTATAAAATCAATTTGAAGGATTAAAGAATTGGAAGAGTGATCTAGTTTAATACTGTATTAAAAGGGACTTATTCTCTATTTTAACCTACTTCACTGGAAGCTGTTGCCTGTCATTCATCTCTCCTGCAAACTGTCTGCAGAAGAATCCACTTCTGTAGTCTCCAGTTCTGAGTTTCAGAGTGCAGTGTCATTACCACAGTGTGAGCCTGCATTAGGAGGTTCTCCACTGTTTCCATGATGGTGCTAGTGTATTGTCTTGTTTAATTGTAGTAGTGCTTTAAAATACAGACGTTGTTGTTTTCTGTTGGTGATGCACATATGAAAATGTTTTACAAAAAGGGTTTCCTAACTATTCACAGAAGCATGAATACAGTCTTATTTATTCATTTGGTGACTCACTTCAAATTCTGATTGTGTGTTTGTGTAAGGAATACCAATATTGTTTAAACTTGTGGGTCTCTTGGGAATGCTTCATGCTTGTTTTGGCTTTGGGGGGATAAAAGATTTTATCAGCATTTTCAAGACTGAGTTAGGAAGAGATGTTACTAGAATAAAAAATAAGCTTTACTGATTTTTTTTTTTCTCCTTATGAAGTATGTGGAAAATATGTCCATTTTATTATTTGAAAACATGTTGAACATGTTAGCTTTATCAAGTTAACAGCAGGGAAATTACTTAAACTCTTGTCTCAGAGCAATTTAAGTTCATAAGAAAATGCCAGCTGCTCTAGACCTTTTGTAGGTTAATGTTTTGTTAAAAGTTTAGAAGTATACAAAAACTGTGATGCCAAAAAGCTCTTGATGCGGGACTCTCCTCTAGTGCATATACGAATTGTTAACAGTTTATTAAACAGATGAGTTTGAATATTATTTTTTTTTCATAGATATAAACTTGGCTTCTGCACATTAACAGAGTAGTGGTTATTCTGGAGTTAAGGCTGCAAATGGTGATCCATTATAATCCTATCTTGTTATTTTCTCCCAATTAGGGATTCTTTCGTTTATGCAGTATTCACATAAAAGGATTTCAGTCTTGATTGTGGCATTTGACTTTGACTAACTTAAAAATGCATTTTCAGAAGTGAGACTGTAAAAATAAAATATTTGAGAACTCAAGTTCTTTCTGGTAAAGAACTTGAATGGAAGTATTGGGAGCTGTGAAGGGGTCAGGTACTTCATATTTATTTTGATCTAAATTTTTCTGACTGCTGAGTGATACCAGATTCTTAAGACCTTAGAGGTGACTTTTAACCAGAAGTTCCGTAAGTATTTGAATTTCTAATGTTACTGAGAGTCTTGACCTCTGAGGATGTTTGACTTCTGCAAGTCAAAGGACTGATCCAAAATGATGAATTTATACTAAAGCATGCATAATATACCTGCAATATCCAGTTCAGCACAGAACAGGAAAACTGTAGCCACTTCTGAAACTAATGAATACTCAAACTTGAAAACAAAAATTTATTACAGATTTGAGCTTTGGTACTGATGTGATTTTGAAGGGATATGAGCTCCTTTGGAAGCTTTGCAAAGTGATTGAGGAATTTTTGTGATAGGCTTATGCTTCAGCCTTTCAGCAGGTGTGCTTAAATGCTCTCTCCTGTTCTGGCTTGCACAATGGTACCTTAATTACCTTTGGTTATGTCACCCCTTCATCAAATTGAAAGTAGTCTAAATGAGTTAAATTAGGGGAAAATCACTGGATTAGCGCAGAGTTGCATAAAATTGCACTTCCAAAACCTGCAGGAGAAAGTAGCCATTCATGGTGCTTAATTACAGCAGATGACCAAAGAATAAATCCACCAGAGCTGTAATGGGTTTAAAGCACATGTCTGCCGCTTTATGCACTAGTCTTAAAGTACTTATTCTTTCTTCATCTTTTCTATTAAAACATTCAATATTCCTAGAGCAAGTAATGAAGGCACTGCCGGTTCTCAAATCTCTGTATATTTGTGGTGCCTTTCTTAAGTTCTCAATCACAACACTTACCTGGGATTTAAAGCAAAACTTACTGGGTCTTCTGTAATCTCTGAGTAGTTGTTTGATAAAAGCAGCTGTCTTTTAGATGGCATCTATATTATCTGTGTATTTTGTGGGAGGGGGGTGTGTGCTAATACTGAAGTTTTTTTTCCCATTCTTGATTATCTGTTGACTTTATAATGGACGAATGTCAGTTTTTGATTTGTCAAGCAAAGACAGATGCTTAACTGTATTTCAAGTTAAACTACTAGTAAGTTCAAGTTTGTATTAAACACACAGAAAATCAATTTACTCTCTTAGCATTTTTGTAGCTGCTTCACATCCAGTTTTACTGATCTAAGGAGGTACCTTAGATAAGCAACAAACCACCAACTAAAGTTTTGGGGATGCTTAGATGCATTTTTGGCAACAGATTTTATATTTTATAATTTATAGATATCGTTGTTCATTCTGAGACTGTTGGTACTTGCTCTAGGATAAGCCACTGGTAAGAGAGATTTAAACTAGCTTTTTTGTTTTCTGTTTGTCTGACTAGCATTTTTAAGAACTTCAGAGCATCTTTCAGCGTTCCCATGACTTTCTCTGCTCTTAAGCTTATTAATGTTCTTTATGACTCTTAATCAAGTTTTCACTATAGTGAAAACTATAGTGCTTTCTGCTTGATTAATTCTACTGTTAAAATTTTGGTTTTGTTTACTTTTTATGTCACTGTGCTGGCACTGCTTTAAGCTGTTTTATTAAGTTTTCCACCACCTTGCCTCTCATAGCAATAAAGGCAGAAAGCTGAAAAGTTGAAATGAAGATTACTTCCTTTTTTGGAACTTTAAAGATGCTTGCACTTGGTTACAAACAAAAGCCTCCACAACCGTTCTTTGCCTTTTCCATAGGGGAATTCACACTAGGAAAAACATTGCTGCTGAAACTTTTAAAAATACCTGGCTTAGTATGGCTCATCTTTGTATCTGAAAGCAGTAGCTCTCTTGCTACAATACTTTTCCATTGCTAGCTTCCTGGTGCCAAAAGGAAGCCCTGTTCAATATATTCATCAAGGACCCAAACTATGAGACAGAGTGCACTATCAGCAAGTTTGCTGAGGACACAAAACTGGGAGGAGTGGCTGACACTCCAGAAGGCTGTGCTGCCATTCAGTGTTGAGCAGGGAGGAACTTAATAAAATTCAACGAGGGCAAGCATAGAGTCTTGCATCTGGGAAAGAACAACCCCAGGTACCAGCATAGGTTGGGGACTGACCTGCTGGAGAGCAGCTCAGGGTAAAAGGACCTGGGAGTCCTGGTGGGCAGCAGGATGACCATGAGCCGGCAATGTGCCCTCGTGGCCAAGAAGGCCAATGACATCCTGGGGTGCATCAAGAAAAGGGTGGCCAGTAGGTCCAGGGAGGTTATCTTCCCCCTCTACTCTGCCCTGGTGAGGCCACATCTGGAATGCTGCATCCAGTTCTGGGCTTACCGGTTCAAGAAGGCCAAGGAACTACTGGAGAGAGTCCAGTGCAGAGCTATTAAGATGAGGGGAATGGAGCATCTGCCATATGAGGAAAGTCTGAGAGAGCTGGGTTTGTTTAGCCTGGAGAAAAGGAGGCTGAGGGGGGATCTCATTAATGCTTACAAATATCTAGAGGGTGAATGTCAGGAGGATGGGAGCAGACTCTTCTCGCTTGTGCCCAGTGACATGACAAGGATCAGTGGTCACAAACTAGAACACAAGAGGTTCAATTTAAACACAAGGAAAAACTTGTCTCTTGTGAGGGTACCAGAGCACTGTAACAAGCTGCCCAGAGAGGTTGCGGAGTCTCCTTCACTGGAGACATTCAGACCCTGCCTGGATGTGTTGCTGTGTGATCTTCTTTAGGCAATGGTGATCCTGCTCTAGCAGGGGGTTTGACTTAGATGATCTTCAGAGGTCCCTTCCAGCCCCTGCCATTCTGTGACTCTATGAAAAGATACTTGCTTTATTGAAAGCTGAGAAAGGACTTACTTTCTCAAAAGACTTTCACGGAGCTTTATAAAAAGAAAAGTTAAATGACTGATTTGTACTCTTTACGTTGGTACTTTTTATGAATCATAATTGCTGGCTAGAGGAATGTAGCCCTTACTAATGGAGTTAGACTATGTATCTAAGGGTTAATAACATCTAAAGTTTGGGGGTTTTTTTATTCTGAAATAGACTGCATTAGTAGCACATATTTAATTTCTGCAGTCTTAAGTTGGATGTGTTGAATAGTAAATAATATTACTGAGCACTAAGGCAAGTTCTTCCTCTCACTTGAAGGTTTTGTAACTGTCAGGAGGTGTCAAATAGCCCTGACTGTCCTCAGATTTGGAAGCAGAGGGAAGAGGCTGATGTCTTCACCTGACAGCTTAGCTAGTTGAGTCATGCAGGCTGCTTCCTTATGAGATGTTTGGCACCTTTTACCTTCACAGCTGATATTTGTAATGAAACTGTACACTGGGAGTTCTTCACTGGTGTACCTAACACAGCAGTGAAGCTGGAAGCACTTGCACCTATTACTCTGTAGTAGTACTGAGTGCAAGGCCAGAGAACTTCAAATGCCTTCTGCCCCGCAAGGTGCTTTTTGATGATTTGGATAACTTGTGTCCTATGAGTTGCATTATGTTGTCACTGCCTAGGGTGATTCTTTTAAAAGGGTTATTATGTAAAAATACTATTATTATTTGCCAGTAAGTGAAACACCCACTTTCAGTGTTGGGATCAATTCCAGTCAGCCTCTTGAAGCCCTACTTCAACCTTTCTTTGTCTTTTCTGCTGTCTTTGCTGAAATAACCCACCTTCCTGGATGGTGCAAAAAATACTCAAGGCTTAAATTTGCAACATTTTATAGAACAGAATGCTGAGACATCCCAAGCTTTATGATTGATCTGTTAGCATACCATTTGGCCTTGAGAGAAATTAAATATGGGAAGGAAGGATAAGAACCCAGAAACGTCATCTTACAACAGTCATGTTTGAGAGAGATTGAGCCTACCTGCAGGATATACGAACAGACAGTGCAGTTTATGTGGAGTATTTGGAAGCAAACAAGCAAATGTGAAGATAAATTTATTAATGACTTTAAGTACCAGAAATCTGAAATGTACAGCTCTGAATAATTTAAAATCAGCTAGAATATTAGTTAAAATCAGGGACCAAAGTTTGTAAGCCATTGTTGTCACTGCTATTGTTAGTGGCCCAACTTTCTGGGTGAAACAGAGGTCATCTGGATGAGGCTGTGCACAGACACAAGAACACAGCATCCTGGAATATGGGTGCATTTGTGTGGCTCTTATTTCTCTTATTTGGAGGGGCACACTGCTGGTCTGGTCAAAAGCTTCAGCTGTGTGCAAATACTGATTAAAGAAATCCATGTATAAAAATTACCTTGTAGTAAACCTTCAAGGTCAGCATTTTTCCTTAATTTGTTAACAGCATTTAGTACCTGTTACTGTTTGTAGTATTTCTGAAGACAAACTGTTAACCCATATTTTCGAAACAATAGTAAAAGCTATGCAGTCTGCTGCTTTCTAGTCTACAAATACAGATCTGTAGGTATTTATAGGTAAGCCAGAATGAGAAGTTTCAGTTTTACTTAACCATTTGATGTGTTTTTTTTCTTCCCTTTCTAGGCTTGAGTGGTCGTTTCTTTGTCACAACACTACCTACAATTTACCAGTAAGTGTGTCATACTAAGAACAGTTGTCCGTTTCAGTATGTATTATTTTTCTTGTCCTTTTTGAATAGTGGCATGGAAGATTGTAATGAACAACTGGCTTACTTCATTTTTGCCAGTCTCTAAAATGTTTCTCAGGAAATCAGTGGACTTAATGAACAGAAAGTATGTATTTTTAACTGGTGGTGGAAGGTTCTCCTACAAACAGTTTTGTACTTAGATAAAAGTAATGCTTTTTCAGTCTGGAAACAATATTTAATAACACTTGTAAAAACTGGTGCAAGTTTGTGATATTGCCTTCTAGAAATCTGACCATATGTGAGCAGACATGCTTGACCTTATACAAGTGTTACTAAAATTTCTCATTTGAATAGTAGACTGGATAGGTCACATGTAAAACAGTGCGGAAATTTTCTATTGTTTGCTGTGTTGCTTCTGTTACTGCTTAGAATTCTTCATTTGTTGACTCAGTCCAAAATGTAGCGTTGACTCCTGCTTGTCACTTGTTTTAGACTGTTAACTTTGAAACATAAAGGAAAATGAAGGATAAGTGACTTTTGATTTCAGTGCAGGTTATTGTTGGAGCTTTGATTGTATGATCAAGTCCTCATCTGAGGCTTTTCTTTAGTTAAGGGTCTTTACTAAGTTCCATAGTTGCCAATACTGTTAAAAACGGATCAGAAAAGACATTTACTGTATCTCTTCTCTAATAAAATATCATCCTTTAAATATTGAACCATTTATTAAATCATTGTGAGTTGTTCATATATACACACACACATATATACATATGCACACTTTAAATTTTATGTTGTCAAAAATGTTTTGTTCGTTAATCTCACACTTTTTATTTGCTGTGGTGTTAGTGAATATTTAAGAAAAATAGTTTTAATAAATGGCAAAAGCTCAAGGTGTTTGAAAACTGAGACCTTCCATCATGGATTGCAGTTTCAAAACATACTAAAAATGCTTAGGTGTTCAACTTTCTGAGCAAGTCAAACTTATAATGTGTATGGTTTTGGGTTTTTTTGTTTGTTTTTATCACAGATACAGTTTAAGGGATAGCTGTGTTTGTCTGTTTTTCTGTTCTTCAGTGCGAACGATGGAGTGTTTCGCAGATACCGAGGCTCACGGACGTTGGAGGATCTTGAAGGATATGTTTTAGAGAGAAAATGGGAAGCTGTGGAGCCTGTAGCAGAATGGAAGTCTCCATCATCTATAATGTAACACTTTGGTTTTTATTAACAAGAAACATGTTTATAGCCGATTATTCATTAAGAATGCTGTGTTGACAGCTTAAAGACAAAAGACCTTTATACCCTAGACATGTAGGCTTTGCAGAAGCAATCTATATTGACAGCCTGCTTTCCAGTTTCTCACCTTTAAAAGCAGTTTATTTTCTGCATTTGCTTTTGTTTGTGCTTGCTAAGGCATGTTTGTCATCTTGGAAAATATATATAGAAAAAAATACAGCCAGTGAGCATTATGTGTCAGTTTCAGTATCTGCTGAGTACTGGAATCAAATGGATGTTTATGTAGGTTATTACTGCATGACTTCTGGCTACTTGAGGCAGCCTTTAGCTTTAGGGATTTCTTGTTTATTTGTTTACAAGGAAGTCTTGTGTCCTCCCTTGGAATAGGAAACAGTGTAGTGCTTATACAATATATCAGAATTTGTTTTTGGAACATTGAATTTGCTTTGAAATAGTGTAGAGTGTTTGCATGATGTAAAGGATGACGCAAAGATGTGAATGGCCTGTGTTTCATTCTGGCTAAAGCTATTGTGTGTAAATTTGCCAGAGATCCAGTGGTGGATTTTTCATATGGGGAGAGAAGCTACAGGGCTGCATGGTGCTGTGGGCTGGGGAAAAGGTAGTTATGGCTGCACCAGGGTTAAGCTGTGGAATTGCTATTTATTGATTATGCTCAAGTGTTGCCTTTCAAGTCAGTGTTTCAGTGCTTTACACGGAGCTGGCTTAAGTGAACGTGATACAGAGAAAATGTATTTATTTGCAGTAGCTGCCTTCTGACAATTACTAGGGGCTAAATACCGTTGAAAGTCTATAGATAGAATCCCCTTTTGGTTTCTGGGCAATTTGTTGTGTATCTCAGCTCCTGGTCATCTTAGAACCTGTTCCTTCCTCTTCTTTGTTTTCTAGGATGCATGGTATGGCAGGGCTGTTTCACCTGTCTGCATGGATCAGGGTAAGTAACCACATGGTATTGGTTTCCATACGCCCTCATTATGCTTAGAATGATACTCTGTTTATAAGTCAAAACCTAACTGAATATTTTTATTATCTTTTATGAGAGTTAAATTTTCCTTACGTTTTCTGTACGTTGGATGTATAGTATCTTTGCACTACAGATTTTAGTCAATGCCAAAAATGGCAGTTTGACTGTAAAGATTATAATCAATACTGAAAAGTCTTACTGTTCTTATTATGTTGGTGTAATATTAAAATGTATTATCAAATTGTGCTATGATGATAAAGTAGTTATTGGACAGCTGCTGCAAAAATTATTGTTAACATCAGAAATTAATTTAGCATCTACCAGTTTCTCTTACTTAATGCTATTCCTAAAGATTATATCCAGGTTCATTTTTAGAGTTGTAAATCATTGCTCTGCAGTTCATTTGCATCTAGTGTATTGTACAGGAGAAGAAAGGGTAATGGTTTTATTCTTTAGTAAGAATTTCTGCATCTGGATTTCAAACTGTCAACACCATTTGCAGAGGAACACAACAGATTTGGACTGTATTTATCAGAAGTCAAGGAGAAATGCTCAGTATGCTTTGAGCTTAAAAATATTTCAAGACACTTTCATTTGAGAACTGTCAAAGTTTTTCCTCTGCCATGCATATACTGAGAGTTTTCAGACCTTTACCGTTTTGGTCAGGAAGCGTACTCTTCCTTAAAAACTGTAAGCATAGCCAAGATTGAGAGACTGTATGTGATTGTAGCAAACGTCTTAATGTAATGTGTGCTACAAAAAAGAAATGGAGTAGAGGGTTTGAACAGAGTTCATATCACTTCCAGTAAGCATCTGACTAACCCAGAATCAAACAAAACTTTCAGTTACTAGGTGTCCTGTGAAAGCTATCTCTGATTCTTTCTTTCACTGTATAGTATTAAGTTTTTATAGCCTTCTGGTATTTTTCTTCCAAGGTTGTTGTGTAATAATGTTGTCTCTGTCTAGCTTCCTTCCTGAAAGATTAAATGGTCTGGGAAGAAACATTCTCTAATTTGCTTTCCACTTCGATGAATATTTCAGCTGTACATTTCCTCACTCTTCTTGCTGTGCTGTACTTGCATATGCTTTAATAAATGTGGGAAGCTGTTCTGACATTAAAAAATAAAAATAATAGGACCCTGAAATGTCAATATTTAAACTTTTATATGTGTTTATTGTGGGTTGTTTTCTAATGGATATACTCTTAGAAGAGATATAATGTTGTAATTTACTTTGTACAAGACTATCTGACTCCATGTGATGCTTGGTTTTATCAATTGTATTTGTAGGTTTGAATAACAGACTGTAGTTTCAAGGAAATTTTAATATTGTATTTGGATTATTATCTTTAAATTTATAATTGAGATCACTTAGTGTCTGCTTAGAACGGGTGGCTCCTTTTAAGAACTAAGGAGCTTAAATAGTAACTAAGCGGCTTGATTTTGATTAATGAGTGAATTCCCAAATTTAAGTATGTGTTTTGATCTGATACAATTTCTGTCTACCACTCTGCTTCCCAGATAGAATTATGGGGATAAAGCTCTGCTTGAGATTACAGTTTTTACACTTGGTGGTGTGCTTGTCGATAGGACACTTGCTTTTAACCTGACTTGGTTGCTTTTTCAGTTCTGAAATATTTAAGTTCTGAGTTACCCTTTTTTAGATAACCAGCTTCATAGACTTCTACTGGTGTTGTGACAGTTGTTAGCAGGGATGCTTGCTATAGCAAGCTTCCTACAACACAGGCCACAGGAACAAATGTACAGGTTCATGCCATGGGTTCATCTAGCCCAAGTCTGTCTCTGACAGTTGTTGCCTTCTTACAGAATATAAGGATCAAGAGTGTTGTGATACTTTCTTGCATGCTCTGAGGCTTCCTCACACATTTATCCACAGTAAGATTATGTATGGCATTTCCTTAGGAAGGAAGAGTTGTGCATCCTTTGCTTAAAAAGCTTTTTAATGTGAACAGCTCATTAAAGAAAACCAAGAATTAATGGTATCAAAAGAATTACAGTATGACATTTAAGGATGAGTAGGGCTTGAGAGGGAAGACTGTAGTATAAATACTGTTAATTGAAAAGTCTTAATTAGATACCAATTAATGTAATGTTGACAGTAGTATAAATCGTAAGTGGTGTTAGGTGTTCACGCCAAACTCCAGTTATTAAGTATCTTCTTCTCATTTCCAGCAAATTCATAACTACCTCACTGGGACTCTTGGAATTCATGTTTGGATTTCTTATGCAATCTTCATTTTGGCTACCTTATTGATTGGCCTATTTCTGGGTTTGGTAAGAAAGAACATTATTTCCTTTTTCTCAGTTACCTAAAACTTTTGTATTACATTAACTTGTGAAGAAAAGAATAAATTTCACTGATAAGATATGCCGAAGTACCTTATTTTAAATTGCTTTTTAATGATGCATATGTAATTAAAATTCTTAAGCGTTCAGTACTGCAGATCCACTCTCTAGTCTTGTTACTTCTGGTAGAGGTTAACACTGGTTCACTTGGATAAGTTCAGCTTTCTGTGAAAGTCATGCCTCAATTTAAATTTGTTTGGTCCATCTACTAAACAAGTGACTTTTATATTGTTCTTTTATATTTAAGACTTTTTTACTGAAGCGTGTGTCAGAATTGTGTAAAGACTCCAACTTTCTAGAACATCGGCTCTGTTGAGAGATTTTTATTAGCTGGAGTGGGATGGCATTTGTGGGAGTTAGCAGTGTAAGTATGCTGCTGCACGGTTACTCAAAATGAAAGGATGAAAATGTTTTCTGAAAGCCTTTGAGGATTTGGAGGTTTAACTGATTTATCTATTTAAAGACATAACTTTGTGGTTACAGCTTCATCTTAATAAAATCTGACTTCACTTTCTCCCCCGTGATCCTATGGTTTGAGATCTCAGTAGTAGTTGAAAAATCTGACATCTCTTGTTACTAACTGGAACTGCTGCGTTCATGTATCAGGCTTATTCAGCCAAACCTGTTTGCTGTAAATGTGAATGTTAAGGATCATATCCTGAGTCTTATGTGTTTCATCAGTGGGAACAGTTCAAAGTTACTTTATCTGTGGAGCTGGGATTATTTCTTCTCAGAATATTTGAATGGTATGGGTCTATGACCTCTCAAATATAAATATTAAATGAGAAACTGAGCTGGAAAAGAAGATCTAGATGTGAATAGAAATTCTTGCAGACTGGTTGCTTGGTCCACAATCCTGTTCTGCAACTGCAATGACAGTTTAAAACACTTGTGCTGATAACTAGTTTAACTAGCTGCTAAGCTGCTGTTCCACATAAGAAGTGTAAAGGTTGTTTCTGGCACTTGGATCTCTGTCCCTTCAGGTCAAATTATTAGTATTTGTGAAATAAAGAAAAAATGCATGCTGAGTGTGTTTCTCAATAGTACATGGAATTTATTTCAAAGCAGTGTATGTGTTTTTAGGTGAAAATGCAGTTTTATACATAATGTATATACAGGATTGGTACATATGAGCAAATACCTTTCATTATAGAATTTAAGCAGCTGCATTTTCCTAAGTGGTAGGTTTTCATCACCAAATGAGTTCAAATCAAGTTAGCATAGCTAGGAGCAAATGAATATGGTGATTTAAAGAAAAAGCTCTCCTTCTCTGTCCTTCACTAAAAAAAAAAACAACCCTGGAAAAGGTGAAAAAATGTAAAATGAATCTCTCAGCTTTTTCTAAAGCTTTTCAATGCTTGAAATGTATTTCTTTAACATGGTATTATTGGTCTCTTTTTCCTTTGCATTATTCTTGGCATGTGACAGTGAGACTCAAATGTCTTCCTTGGATTTTGATTGCATTTGTTCTACACTAGGCTGCTTTAAATAACAACAAACACAAAAGGTGTAGGTAATACCTTTTGTGTATGAGTGAGCCAGGGCTAGGAACGGAATAACATCCCACAATACAGAAAATCTTGACCAAGATTGTTTCATAAGTTTTAAAGAAGTAAAAATCCTCAACTATTGTCTGGGCCTCTGTTCTTAAAATACAAGCAGTTTCAATAAGGAATAAATTTAGGGAATTAGGAGGCAGAAAATTTGTAGTAGAAAGGATCTCTCCTTCGTTGGTTGGTGTATATACTGAGAATGCACTTTTTTCCATGGGGTTTTTAGCTCTTATCTCTGAGCAAGACTACATAATTTTCTAAATTTTATTGCATGTCTGTCTAAAAAGTATGAGTAGGAAAAGACCTAATAGTGCAGGGCCTGCTGGGATGATTTGCTAATAAATGCTTTATTTTCCTTTACACAGATACTGGTTTTGATTTCAGACTGTCTTTGCCCATCCAAGTCAAGATACAGAGCTGAAACATCTGGTAAGAGCTCTTGAGTGAGATACTGTAGGTTTAAATGTAAACTTGTAGGAGGGAGAGCAATACACTGTCAAGAACTTAAATGGGAACCAGTAATCCAGGTATTAATTTTAGTCACACTGACAAAGATTGATATGTTGGGCTCTAAAATATTCATGACAAAGCATCCACTTGGAGGATAGCAAAGCAGGAAGAAAAAACCAAACCAAGAGTTCTAGCTTCCACAGCTGTGGAGAGGCTAAATGCATTCAAAATGAGGAAGTCTGAAGAAAAGTACTGAGGTTTGTGTATTTTGTGCAGGTGCATATTCCCTAGACATGTTGCTTAAATACAGAAAGGAATTTGCTTTGGCAGGACACTTCCATATCCTAATATGCACTCTGTATATTGCGTTATGAGATGCAACATTCTGAACCTGTAAGATTCTTGATGTAATTTGTGGTTGAGGAAGAAAGGAGATAGGAGTCGAATCTAGAGAGTGCAGGTAAGGGGATGGGGAAAGGTGTTGCATCTCTTTCATATAAAAGAAGAAAACATACATCTTCCTGGCCCTTGGTGAGAAGGCTTCCAAATAGTATTCTGCTCTCAGTGAACATGGGAGGCAAAAATTTGCACATGAAATAAAGTCTCTTGGCAGCAGCAGATGTGTGTTAAGCTCCAGAACACCTTTTGGTACATTTGTGCTACTTAGTGGAGTGAAAACTAATTTCTTTTTTTTTTCGAAATTGTATACATTTGTGTGTATTGGTTTGCTGTTAAAGATGCATCTGTGACGCCAATAAAACCTTAGCCAAATCTAGAATTCAAAGTGTGCAAAATTACCGCCTTCAAAATCTTAGATGTTCATCAATATCAAAGGAAAAACATATCTATGCATACTTGTGCAGTATGCTATCCAGTTGGCTGGTTGACTCAACAGCGGCTGTTACCTGACAGAGCTTACCAGTGTCGCTTTCCCACTGATTTGTTTGATAATTAAACCTCTTCAAGGAGCCAAGTAAAATTGATCTGTCTTTCTTTTGTAACTTGGTGGAACAAAATGAAAGCTACTTGTGCCTGATATGCAGGAAAAATGAATGAAAATGAAAGAGAAATACTACTGAAGATTTATTTGAAGTAACTGAAAAATAAGGAAAATGTGGTCCCGAACAAGTTTTCAGTAGTAACTTTCATGAATATTTCAGATTACATACAGGCTGATGTAACTTTAAAAGACATTGTTCTGAGATTCACTATAACTTCAGTATTTAAAACTCTTCTTTTGTTTAGAAGAAGCAATTACAAAGGATAATGTGGAGAATGCAGCATTAGAAGAACCGGAGGAGGCTGCAGAGCTTTCTGCAGATGATGTGGAAGAGACTGCAGATGTAAAAGTTTTCTCAGATGGAGAAGATGCAGCAAATTCAAGTGCTGATGACTCAGAGGAGGATTTAGCACTTGGAAAAGAATCAGAAGAAGAAATGGAAGACTTAAGTGAACAGCCTTTAGCTGATTCAGAGACTGAAAGCTCAGTAAGACAGCGTAAAAGTCAGGTGGCTGATAATGGACTATAGCTGTTTTGGTGGTGTATTTTGTACAGTTGGACCAAAGAAGTGTTGGACCCTGTGTCTGAAGCTGAAGCTCACACTTGATTTGTTGTTTGTGTTTTCACAAAACTTCTGCTCTGTCAACAGGCTTCTCTTTTTTATGCTAATACTTGCTCATTGTGGTTGTTTTTTAAGCACTTGCTGTGAATTGTGTAACTTTAGCCATGACAATCAAAATAAGTATATTCTATCTGTTTGACATCTTCTAAGAGAAAAGGAGTGTAACAGAGTCTCAGTTTACCAGCTATAAAAGTGATCATCTATGCTTGTGCTCTTTTGTAAGTATTGACCTAAGCAAGATGAGAACTTTTGACTCTCTACAGCAGCTTGGTGAAACTGTGACTTTTCTGTCTGAATATGTTTGTTTCCAAATGCCACAGAAGCATCAGATATGTAGTAAAAGAAGGCACCTTACTAGTCTTCTATTAAAAATCTTGTGTATGATGAGCTTATTTTTATCACTTTCAACTGAAGCACCTTTCTCTTTTATTTTTATTAATGTTTGTTTTGAAAGGTTATTGTACAGTAAGCTGCATTCCCCCAGATTTTTCAGTTTTGGAGGCATGCTGCACAGCTCAAGCTTGTCAGCTGAATTTTTTGACCCAAGGAGTTTGACTGATTGCGGACCTCAGGCTGAGAAGGAGTGGCAGCTAAATGTTTAAAATATGTTTGAACTTCTAAAAGGTTTAAAGGAAATTATTGTAGTCAGGGGTTTTTTTGCCAAAGCATGACTTTTTTTTTCTTTTTATTTTTTCTTTTCTCTCCTCCCTTCAAGAGACTATAACAAGAGACTATAACAACTTTGCAATCAGTAAGGTGTATATTTCTTGCCAATACAAGCTTGTCATATGCAGTGCAGTTCTGCCATTTCCAACTCAGAAAATTTTTGGCAGAACTCAAACTGCTTTGGTAAAATTAACTGAAGAGGCACTTAAGGTTGTACCTTCGATCAATTTTCTACTTCTTGTCACTGGAATCAGCACATTAGGAAAAGAGAGTGGGCAGGGATGGGTAGTATCGATTAGCTTTTGGTTTTGCTACTTTTATCAAGATAAACGTCTATCTGTAGAACCCTGTAAAGTGAAAATGACTTGCCAGGTAGACGGCATTAGCTGTAGTTAGCTGATTCAGTAGTCAGAAGACTTAAGTCATTGAAGGTGTCAGTATTTCCCTCCTTTGACTAGGTTGATATGCAAGGCTTTTTTTTTGGGTAAGGAATACCTGCAGTGAGATCCTATATGTTCCTATTTTCTTGATGTGTGATCGTGTACGTAAGATGTGTCTTAATCTTGAGTTTTATTTTTTTTTAAATATATATTGCATAAACCTTGCTAACATGCATGAATTTCATCTTGCTCTTCAAGAATAAAGAGTAATCAGAGATGAAATAACCTCAATAGAAGAGAAGTTGCAAGTGCAAAATGCTGGTTTCCTTTGAGACTGAGATTAATAGGGCAAATTTGTTTTGAAAGGGTTTTTTTGTTTGTTTTTAATGCTCATAAAGAGCATATTTACTAAGAAAGCTTAACTTTTTCTGTCTGTCCTGTTTCATGTTGTCTTGGAACTATATGGTATAAACTCTGCATTTGTCTGTTACAGCACACTGTGTATACTGAATATGAATTTTTCTTAAGGAACATTCTTGGTCTGGAGCTTGAATTTTGTATAGTGGACACCTGTAAATATGCTTTCATATCAGTGAAAACATACTCTTGATAATGTATATATATTGCACTGTAATGATAATAGTTTGTCTTGTGTTATTTGGGTGTTGTCCTATGTAACTGAGCAATTGTATAAGTTTACAGACAGTGGAACTCAGTAGCAGTTGGGGTATACAGCAGCTGCTTTTGGTTAAAAAAAACTAAACAGACAAACAAAAACAAACCAACCCCCAAAACACCCCAAACTCAAGCTAAGCTTTTATTTGTAAAAAAAAAAAAAAAAAAAAAAAAAAGAAAACTTTCTCTCTGCTGTAGTGTGGAGGGAAGACTGATGCACCTAAAAGCTCAGAGTACAGATTTATTGTCTCCATGATGTGTTTGCTTTTTTCATTATCTGTGCATCAGGAGCTCATAAAATTCTTAAAGAAAAAACAAGACTTTAACCATATTTCATGAGACAAGAAGGATTTGGTGTGTATATTCAGTTATACTTGTGTATGGTAAGAATAGTCATATCCTGCCATTCATGGATCCAAAACTACCAGACACTGAAAAATATGTGGGACCGTATCCAGCACAGATTGAGGGTAATGATGACTTTGGTTGTGTACTAAAGGGGATGTTTTATACTGCAGAGGGTCTTGTGGTACTCAATATGGTATTAGTAGGTACTAATATGAAGTATAACAAAGTCAAGTGTATATCTTTTCAGTACTCAAGATGAGGGCTTTTTGAATGTTTAGACAAATAAGGTGTTCTCATAAGAGTTGGGTTTCATTACGGTGTCTCTGAGTTTAAAAAGCAAACAAAACCACAAGCCACAAATGGCACTTTGTCCTTCAAGTTACAGGGTTAATTAGATCCTGTGAGAATGATCAGATGCTTCTGTGTGTGGTGATTCTCTGAAGTCTCGGCTTACATTTTGTCTGGTTTTCCCTGTCACTCTTAAAATAAAGACATTAGGTATTTTCCATCAGAATAGACCTAACTGCAAGATCACTCTGATGAGCAGGGATTAAATAAGCAGAAAGTGAGAGCAGTTCATCTTTTCATAGATGTCTTGTGAATCTGGAAATGAGCAATTTTAGGCTAAGTTTTCTTGCATGTAACATGTATGCCATTGCTCCTATGTTTTCATGAATAAAGAAGGGAATATTAGTGCTAACTTGAGTTTGACTGTATTTGACATATACTGACTGGAGTATCTTGTTACAAAAATCATTAAATTGTGATTAAGACTTCAGAAAACCAGATGCTGTGCAACCGTTGATATCTCCAACTTAGTTTTACCTTTATAGAAAAAATATTGTAGCATGAGAATGGCAATACTCAACTTTGAGTAACGTTTATCCAGCAAACAACAAGTAGCAAGCACTGTAAAGGCTAAAATTGCATTTAACAGGAAGACTGCTAGCCATGCAGTAAAAGAGTAATGTTAATATGCCTTCCAGAATCGGGGTTTTTTCCTCTAAAATGCACTTTAATTGAATCATGCAAGTATAGTGCTAATTAGGCTATTACAATAGTAGTAAGCTTGGTGTGTTTAAAAAAAAAACCCAACAAAACAACAAAGAAGACCGAAACAACAAACCCAGCAAAAGTTACTGTCAACCTTTTGTGCAATCTGAGTGTTCTGTTATCTCTGTCTTCTGTTATTTTTTTTGTTATTAAAGGAACTTGTTCTTGTAGTCTCAGTACAGACAAAATGTCCTTGGAGAAGCTGTTGTTATCACTGTTCAAAATGTTTTGATTGAGGATGGGGCTGTAAACTAGAGCTGTATGTGAAAAATTACTTCGGATTTTTTGAGAACCAATTTAAATTTCATATGGAATGTGTGCCACTCTAAAAACCAGTCCCTGATGGATCTGAATGTGAATGCTTAAAAGCAAGTAATTCAAAAAAATCCGGGTTACTTTTTAAAGAGGCTAGAAATACATATGGCCTTTCAAAACTCTTGTCTTTGAGATTTGTGTGAAACTTGTATGCATGTCTCAGAATACTCTGTATGTGCTGCATCTGTACTGGGCAACACTTCATAGGCTTTCTTCATGGAAATGTTATACAGGATTGTCTTGTATATGAAAGTGTTGCATATTGATACTATGGGTATTTTTACTGCTATTCCATATAAAATTTGTATTTATGGTCATCTTGTAATTAGTTATTTTCTCAGTTTGTAGACGGCTCATGTATGTAATTAGCAAAAGATTATTTTTCTAAATACTGATGTTCCAATAAATAATACAGGTTGTAACTTGTGAAGGTTCCTTAACCTCTTTACAACAAACCTGTACTTTAATGAATTGCTTCCTCCTTACATGAGTGAAAAAATGCTTAGAAGCAGCATTGAGAGTTTCACTGTAGTAACTCTGGGCTGAGTGGTACACTCCCAAAGGTATAAAATGCAGCTGGAGCTCAGATGCAGGCTGCTGGGCAAAATAGTGTAACTCTGAATCCTTGAGGACTTCAAGGTTCACCTCTTATCTTAGGTTATTTTTTTCCCTTCCTGAGATACCCACTAATTCTGCAAATCAGGTACTAACTCTGGGATTTGAAGGACAGCAGTACATTTTTCCTTACTGCTGTGGTCAGGAAGTATGCAGGTGTAAATGGCACATCTTCTGGTTGTAATTTCATAGCAAGTGGTTGTTGCCAAAGAAATAGGGCTCAAGGCCAAGCATGTTGGAGGGAGAAGTGACTGCCAGAAACCATTGCTGCAATGGGTTTGGATGATACGAACAACTTCTGGATCAGGTACAAGGTCAGATTTGTTCTCCTCGGGTGAGTTTCCTGAACTGCCTTTCTCTGAACAGAACTGCATAGTTTGAAGGATTTGCCATTCACTTTGGTTTTCTTTTCTGTTGCATTGATTTCCTGATCATTGACTTCCTCAGACAAACATAAGCTCTCTTTTTATAGAGGAAATATGGAGATAACTCTGATGGTTGAACTGGAGCGATAAAAAAGCTTGGGTTTCTACCTTGGAATTTTAAACTGGACCACTGTTAACTCCTAGCTCCAACAACTGTGCTGCTGAGTAGTGTGTGTCTCCTCCTAGGGGACAAGTTGCATGGCTGCTGCTCTTAGCATCTTTGCAGCAGGTCTTCTGACGGCAGTATGGTAGAGGGAAGGAAATGGATCCCCTCTTTTTCCGAGTATTAACCCCCACATACATGCACATGGAAAAACCATCGGGCTGCTTGACTGTAAAGGGCTGCGCAGGAAGAATCGGTGCATGTCCCTTGTGATGATTCTGCAGCTCTCCCTGGGAGCTGGCTGCCTTTTCTCCAATTTTCTGCTTATCCTAGCGCTCCCAACCTGCCACGCATCAGTGGTTCAGTTGTAAGCCCCCTTGCCAGGGAACCCAGTCTGCTGATACCTTTCTTTCATTTACTTCCCTACAAGGGAATAGAGAGTGTTGTGTTCTACTTTAATGAAGACTGTAGTGACAACTGCTTTTAACCAAACATCTTCATTTCTTTCCCACTAGAAAAACACTTCAAAAACTGTGTGCTTTACTTTCACGTCATCTTTCATGAGGAGAATGGTAGTCTCTGTATTTAAACATACAGGGAGCAAGTGGGGATTTAGTAATCAAATATTTTCATTTAATTTTCCATTTTATATGGAAAGGCCATTTTTCCTGACTTTTTAAAATTTCTCAGTACTTTAGACTTTTACATCTGTTAATCTGAATTCCAGCGGTGTGTGTGAGCTGAACCTGGGCACCGCTGATTGTCTTGGCACAGGCTGTGCCAATAGCTCATGTGCTTGCAGAGGATGCAGGAATGACAGCAGTCATCCAGAGTGTTTGACCATCAGTTCCTCATCAAGGACAATGACAAGATTATGCTTGGTAAGGGCATGTTTTATGTCTGGCTGTTTCTGTGCAGTTAGGGGGTCAAAACTGGTGCTGACAAACTTTGTAGGTCTACACTGGATTGTTTTCATCGTACTCAAAGTCGTCCAGATCCTCCCAGGAGAGCTGGTTCTCCATGTCATGCTCCAGTCTCCCTCCATCCCAGTGGTCCCCGGACTTCCCAACTGACTTCACAAAACAGATGCTTCTTGGTGCTTGTTAGGGCCACCTGCTCACTGTCCATGTGGAATGTCCAAGAAACTGTCCTCATCCGTGCAGCAGGTCCATTGTTTTTGACTGTCGCACGCTGAAGTTGCAGATAGCTGCTGGAAAAATAAAAGCCGCAAATATTTTCTGTTGATTGTTCTGTTGACTTGGAGGGGCCAGACTAGATTGGTTCAACTCTGATGTGAGATACTCACTGAAAACACTTCACTATCTGTAAAATAGGTATTTTCTGACTTTATTTGCAGAAATTCACAAATGTTCATGGGGAGTTTGGAAGTCAACCATTTACTTATGTAAGTAAGTTACTTGAAAAAAGAGCTTTGCACAACAGTTTTGAGAAATAGGGCAATCACTGGGACATGGAAATGTTTTAATCATATACTGCGGTTAACTTTTCCAGTTAATCTTTCCTGCAGTTAACTGAAGTGAGAAAATCCCAGCTGAGTCATCCTGGGTCAGGATGGTTTTTGCATGTTGACAGGAGATCGTCTATATTGTCTCTCTGATTCCACAGTAGGACACAATGGTTTGGACTAAAATGCTGTGATCTCCCTTTCTAGCAAATAACATATGTAAGGTCAAGTGTGTTGTGATATTTCTTAGAGCGCTTTTGGCTTTTGATTGAAGCTCTACTTAGGCAAAAAAATATATTTCTGTGTTTAACAGCCCTCTGTGGGGTTTTTCTCCCCCTTTTTGAATTAAAGTGCAAAGTTTCCTTTGCAGAGCCTGGTTTAGCTGAACTCCAGTTATATGACACCATTCTCCATTAGTAATTCCCCAGTCACCTGCCAAAGAAACAAGTGAGCAGCAGTAGGAGATACCCTAGTTGTATTGGTTTGGTGTTTGGGTTTTTGTTTTTGGGGGGTGTTTGGTGGTTGGGGTTTTTGTTGGGTTTTTGGTTGGTTTTTTTTGGTGCGTGGGGGGGTGTGAGGGTGTTTTTTGTCTTAATCACAACTGAATGTTTCAATCGAATTACACGTTGACTTTTATCAGTGAGATTTTCTGTGGCTGCAGGGCAAACTCTTTACTGTTAAGTCAGATGCTGTTTTTTTGCTTCAGTGTTAAAGTTCAGACCGCTGATGTCTCATTAAGCAGCTGGAGGAAACCTCTCATCCAGAAATTCATTAAAATGAGGAGCCAATTACTTGGAGGGAAGCCATGTCAGAGCTGGTTTGTATGTCGGTGTCAGATGTACTGGGCAGATGTTGGGTGTGCTGCCCTCAGGGTTACACCAAGTAGTCCTAGTTCAGCAGCAGATTCAACTTCTTGTTTTGCTTAGTTTTGCTCAGTTTTGCTCCCTTTGTGCTCATACTGGCACCTTCCACCACACTGCAGCTCACAAACTGCCCAGCAGTGGGAAGAGGAGGCATCCTGCTGCAGCAGAAGTCTCCAGCTCCTGGTGGACTCCTGCAATCCATGGAGCTTCCCAGGGCACGTTGGCTGTGCCGCAGCAAGAAGTCAGTGTCTCCACTTGGGATTTAGTGTGTGGTCAGTACATCTGGGGGGATACACAAAGGGTGGAGGATAAACAATTTCGTGATAGGGGAGGGAAGAGGAATTTTTGGCCTGAATGGCACATAGCGACCAGTAAAGTAAATCACTGATACCATGTGAATGTGGCAAATGAACAAGTGTTCTGAGGAGCATAATTCTTTTTTCTTTTTTTTTTTTAAAAAGTGAATGTAGATATTATAAAAGGACAAGGGAGACCCGTGCTGAAACAGTATCATTACCTTCAGTAATGTTTATGCAACTTTCCAACATTAAAAGCTTTTGAATTCGTTAAGGTTGAATTCAGCTGCATGTATTAAAATGTTTAGCTTTCATGCAGTGCTTACTGTTTCATGCTCTAGGATAGATACCTGTTTTTAGCAAAGGCAATGCAAACTTTAAATAAATAAAAGCGGACTTGTCCCTAGTTTTGTGCTGGGAGCACAGAGAAATGTCAGTGTTAAGCAAGTTTGGATTTGAATTATATCTGACACTCTTGTAAGATAAATGCCTCATGGTGTAATTGTGTATATGTATTGATACTCATTTCCAGTAATTCCTCCCATGAATATTCTGACTGGCTATAAAAATGACTCCTCCACACACCCGGTACATCTTAATCTGACATGCCCTCATCTGGGAAAGCAGTTAGAGAAAGAGCCGCAAATCCCTGGTGCCATTGTTCCTGAGACTGAGCCTACAGCTGGTACCATCCTCCATGCCTCCTTCCCCTAGATATCCCTCCAAAGATGCTTGACAGTCTCCTTTGAATCTTAAGCATTTTTCTCACTCTTTGCAGAATATTGTGTTCCTAGTTGTTATTTATAAACCAGCAGCAAGGGAGATGGCTGTGGTTTTCACAGAGGTATATATATATTTAATTTGATGTTATCTGAATTCTTCAGACTCGCTGAAGAATGAAAAAGATCAAGTAATTTAAGGCCCAAAATAACTGAAGGGAGTGAGGCATGGCCGTACCTCTGTTGCATTGCATTTATTTCTCTGTGTACCACAAATGAACAGTGAGCAAAATACGGTCTTTCTGGTTTGCTTGCACTAGAGAGGTGCGCAGTGAGCACACTGTGTGCCTCTTTGCTCCTGTGCACGTTGCAAAGTCTGCCACATCTTGCACTGTGTTTTGGGTGATTTGTTTCCAATTAAGGTATTGACTTCTCTCTTCTAGCCCAAATCTGATTTTAATAAAATGGCATTATCAATTGAAATGTGCACAGCCACAAAACTGAATTATATATAACTGAATTATATATACACATGATATACTTACAAGTTTTCCCTGTGAAACAAATACTGTATACCTCTTGCAAACTATGTATATAAAAGGTAACAGTTGGACTCGATTTTAAAGGTCTCTTTCAACCTAAAAAATTCTATGAAACGATTCTGTCTTTGTTAAATTTAAAGTCAAGATTCAATTAAGAAATCTTACTGAGTCTGTAACACTTTGGATGAGTGTCATCTCTTTGATAAGCTAGTTTTATTTCCAGCAGGTGAGTGCATCTGACTTGGTAACATTTTAAGAATAACTGGAGTTCTCTGGGTTGTGGAGGTGAAATTATCTTAAAAAGCAGGAGCTATTTGTCTGAGGATGTATTAGGCGCCTGAGCTGCCTGGCAGCTGGGTCCCTGCAACTTGGCTCGGTATCCAGGATTTTAATGGAGATAACTGGAAACCCACTTGTATTGGGTCCTAAATGTTCAAGCTGGGAACTGCTTTTATAAATTATCTAAATCAGGATTTTGCTTTTTGTGCATAAACAGTATGTTTCTTGTTTCAGTCTCCTGTATATTTTGGATAATAAAGGCATACACGAGAGACAGTACATTCCTGTTATTGCAGGTTTGAATCATGCATGCTACGCCTCCCTACTACTTTCCTTGCTGATTGTCTTTCTTTTTGCTATGTTTAATTCTATTATGTTCTAAGTTGGCCTTGACCGCATGAAATGAAGTGCAGTGCTGAAGTCCAATATGACCCAAGAAGTTAGTGTATTTTTTTGGTACGTAGGTAAGTCAAATCCTGATAAGTTCCCATATTAATGATTTACAGACAAAAGTGCAGAGCTTAAAAGAGGGAGAAGTAGGAATAAACTAACCCTGTGACATCTGCAAGCATGTCTGGAAAACCAATCTGCATTGCTGATTTTGAAGAGTATGCTAGAAAATTCCTCCCTAAATCAGTGTATGATTATTACCGATCTGGAGCGGATGACCAGGAAACACTAGCAGATAATGTGGCAGCATTTTCAAGGTAGGAGTATGATTTAAGGCTGGGGTGGGAGGTGGGGGGTGTAAGTTCCGCTTTATTAGTAGATGCGGTCCAATATTAGATCTTCGTGAACAAAACTCATTTTTTTTGAAACTTTCTTGGTTTTTTATCAAAACAACTCTCAAATAATTCAATTTTGGAACAACTGCCTCTCCCCTTTCACTCCTCCACCCAACATTTTCTGTCAAAAAGCAGTCCCTAAAATCCATTAGCATCTTTTTAGCTTTACCTGCATTTTATTTCTTTTGTTAACATAAATTCTCTAAGGAAACCTTTGGCTCCCATATTTAATCAGCTGATGAAACAGTGATTTGTACATTTTGGGCTATAATGCAGGCAAAGGATTCTTGTGATGGGGTTGTACCTTTTAGCTCCCAAGTCAGTTTTGCTTTTTTCCCCTGTTCCTCCTAAACTGAATTAGTTATGCAGCCTTCCCTGGTAAATGCTTGTGCAACATTGCTAGATTAGAGCTGCATAGCCTGGCAAAAAGGAGCTGGATAGCCTAGCTCTGGAGTGAGCCGTGAAAGCCAAGGCTCAGTTCTGGGTGGCCAAGACATGCTCGGGGGGTCTCCAGCAGAAGGTCAGCACTTCACCAGGAAATACTGTAGATTATGGGAACTACTATAAACCAGTTATGATTTACAAACTGGACCCCTAAACTGTTGTCAAAACTTGGACTTGGGTCACCATCATTTCAGAAGTACGAGGTCAGCAAAAAGTAAACCAGCATTTGCTCTTAGATTCAGTGGAAGAGTGTAAAAACTCTCATCAAGTTGGTTGGTTCCCCATCTCAATGCTGCTGCGCTGCAGAGGAAAAAAGGCAGCTGGAGGCTGATGGCCTCAGCCTGGCTGAGCCTGGTTGAGCTGCTTGAACAGCTGTTGGCGTCTCTTTCCTTCGGGTGCTGTGTTGGTGCAGACATTTAACTCCCCTGCACTGTCTTTGCTAATCTCTAAACGCTTTGTTTTAAATTCCTCTTAGTCTAACAAACCAAAACAAGATTTTTCCAATTTGTCTTTCCTGCTGTAGAGCAGCAACCCTGATTACTGCTCCAGTTGCCTTTCCACAGGCTATGGGCAATGCAGCTGCAAATCCCATGCAGCTTTAGTAAGGCTTTAGCAAACTCAGTAGTAATTAATTTAATGGGTTCTTGTGCCGGGTTTTCTGTGAGGGGTTTTGGGTTTTGTTTTTGGTAGTGGGGAAGGGCTATGGACATAGCCCTGTAAGAAGCTATTAGAAGCTCCCCTGGCTCCAATTTCGGACCCATCTCTGACCAGGGCCAAGCCAATCAGCACCCCTGTGAATTCATGTATTTAAGAAAGGCTTGGCATGTGGCCTGCCCTCTCTCTTGTCCTGACCCTGACCAACGTGCCCTTGGGTGTGGGCGGTGTGGCACGGCTCAGGCCCAGCTGGCCCAGATCCAACTTAAGCTCAAGCCCCACTGCAGCTTCAGCCCTAGAGAGAGCACTGAGAACTCTTAAAGAGCTATCAGAAGAGACCTGCAGCAGAGAAAAGAGTGGGATCTGAGGAGAACAAATGTGCAGACACAAAGGTTGATGAAGGAAGAAAGAAGAGGGGGAAGTAGGAGGTGCACAGAGCTTAGGTTCCCCTGCAACCCATGGCGAGAGTGCAAGTTGACCCAGCTGCAGCTCGGGGAGGTTCACTGCTGTGGCAGATCCACATGAGAAGGGGGCTGGCCCTGAAGAGGCTGTGACTTCAGGCAGTGTTTGCTGGAGCAGTGAGGGCACTGCAGCCGTGGGCAGACCCACTTTGGACTTCTGTGAAGGACTTTTCTCCTGTAGGAAGTGGAAAGTGGAGGAAGAGTGGTAGGAGTCCTCCCTACCCAAGAAGAGGAAGGAGCGGCAGAGACTGCATGAGATGGACTGACTACAACCCCCATTCCTTATCCCCTTGCACCCTTGGGCAAAGGTGGGGACGTAAAGAAACCAGGAACAAAGCTGAGCCCAGAAAGAAGGGAGGAGTGGAGGGAAGGTGTTTGACTTAAAGATCTGGTTGTATCTCTCATTGTTCTGCTCTGATATTACTGGTAACAAAATTAAATAGTTTTCTTTTTTCCTCCCCAAGATGTGTCTGTCTTTTGCTTGTGACCATAAGTGGTGAACAAAACCCTCCCAGTCCTTTTATTTTGTCTAGCCTCCCTTTGTGGGCATCATGGTGCTCAGTTGCCCACTGGGCTTAAACCATGACAGATCTCCATGACCAGATCTCAGAAATTGGCTTAGAACCCTAATTTTAGGGGCATGTATAGAAAAGCTTTGTAAAAGCTTATATAATATTGACTTCAGAAGAAGAAGAAGAAAATTAACATCCACTGTGATCCAGGCCTCTTAGTTCTATGCAGAATCTCACATCACAGACTGGAAATTCAGTTCTTGGTGCTGTTCAAACACAAGCCAAAGGACTACTCTAGCTCCAAGGAGTAAATAAAAGCAGGAGGGGGATGTAGTAGTGCTCACCTTTATTTTTTTTTTCCTTTTTAATGCTTCCAGATGCTATGATGTTTTTTGCCCTCACAAAACCAAAATGAGATGCTAAGGAAAGGATGATCAGAGGCAATAAGCTGCAGAAGTGGACAACTTTTTACTACTAACCACTGCAACTAATCAGGATTAAACAAAAGTTGGATCTAAACTGCCCAGTCAGGCGAACAAAGCTGGTTATATACGCTTGTTGTTTTAGTATTAGTGGAGCTAGATGTTAGTGGTGAGATAGAAGCAGGTCTGCTCTGAAGCTGTTTCCCACCTCTGAGGCAGATGCCTCTTATAAGAACTCCTTGCATTGAGACTTGTTGGCAGCCAAAGAGAGAGGTCACGGGACAGAAATGTTGAAGTCAAAGCTTTGCTTGCTACCTTTACATGACTATGCATGTCTCTTTCTGGGTGTCCACCAAAGCAGAGATAAGTGTGGTGATGATCACCCAGAAGTTCAGCAAATCAGAGCCTGAAACCCAGCTCTTCTGGTGACATGTAAGGTCCCTTCCTTTCTGGTCACTGCAGCACCAGCATAGCTCTTTGTGCGAGGGTGGGCATCACAGCTGAAGGCATCTGCTAGAGTTACCAGCCTTACCTGTATGAAATGGAAAGGATGCAGGGCTGGAGCATGGATTTACAGCTTCATGGACAAATACGCTCTTTTATCTGCTCATAACAAGAGGGAGATTATAGTAAAGGTGGTCAGAGTTAAAAATAGCCCTTATGTGGCACTGAAGAATATAAGTTAAATCAGTCTCAACACTTCTAGTGCCTTCCTGTACCTGTCTGTTCGCAAATGGAAATATTTCCAGTAAGCAGTGTGCACTTGCTGGGTGGACCTTCCTCTCTGCAAAGGCGATCCCCTTTAATGGGCCCTTGAACCCTTCTGGAAGCATGTTGAGCACAGGGCTCCAGGGGCTCAGTCTCATTAGCTGCAATGGTTCCCACTTGTTGCTGCTAAGGGACAACATGTGGTGGTGGATTCCCTTTTTTTTTAGCACACAGGACGTTATGGTCAACAGTTTATTAGACCATGTTTGCAGTGGCTTCCTGGCAACACATCTAGAAAAGGTAGAAACCTGGTATAAACCTTCACAATATTTTGGTTTATAAGTCCTGTTTGACACAAGCAGTTTTAAATTAATTTTTTTCTTTGATGCTGCTGGAAGGAGCATGGCCTAATTGTCAAGGATATAGGACTGCTTATCACACTAACTCTCACATGGTCTTTGTGTGTCTCTGACCATGTTACTGGTTTTTGTCCCTGTTCTGGAGCACAGCTTGTGGTTAAATATGAAGTAAGATGGACTTCATACCCCCAACCCACAAAGATCACAAAGTCAGATGACTTTGTTAAAGAAACAAGTTTGTTCAGCTTCATTTCTCAGGACCAGAGCACTCCCACTGATTTCCGCTGTCTGAAGCTTAGTTGCAGTGTTCAGTCTGATAAAAAGTGTTTACAGGTTACTTAAATATTTATGTATATAAATATTATTAATGTTAATATTATTAATAGAATGAAT
>NW_010156465.1:0-1050 GCF_000695765.1 Mesitornis unicolor
TTGATGTGAAGATGCTCTCAGGTTTCCTCCCCGTGAAGTCCTCTGTGAGGAAGGTAGGAACCTGTTTGTCAAACAAGCAACATCTATCTTCTTACCTTCAAGATATCTACTAAGTCTCTGTAGCAAACTATAGGGCTTCAGGGTTTGAATCAAATTTATCTTACCATTGTCATCTGCACATTTGCTGTGTACAGTGTTCTCTTTTCATACCTGGCTCAAGGCCAGCAACAGGGAAACAATATGAGGAATCTAGGAATTTTTTTCTTTTGACTAGTGATGGTCATTTTTATTATCACTGTTTCCTGATAGTTCTCTAAAATAATTTTCTGTGCATAAAACATTCAAAACTAGTACTGTTTCATTTTTTTCCTCTGTTGATCTGCCACTACCTTATAGCACTGTAATAGTTTAGGTCTTGGGCCACTGTTTGAGATGCTGAGCAGGTGCATGGTCTGGAAAAGAAAGGCAATGTTAAGATACTACAGAACTAGCAAGCCCGTCAGAATGTATTTTCGTTGAATCATCCCATCAATGTTCTTGAAGCAGTGGTCAGTCCCTCCCGAAGCCAGGCTGTATTTCATCAGCCAGGCTGTTGAAGGGAAGGCCTGGGGACAATGGCACCTAAAGTGTCTCACCAACGAGGCAGTTCCAAGCTGCAGACACTGAATACCCCAGTGCTTCACCCACAGTTCACCCCATCCATAGGGATGTGCAAAGAGCACAGGGAGAGTACTCTTAATGCAGTAACATCCATGTCTTCCTTCTTCAGCTGGAAAGCCGCCCCATCATTAAGCGCACAGAGTTGAGTACCAACCATGTCCTAGTGTATCTGGAAATGGTGAGTATGCATCTGGGGTGAGGATGGGTCAGAAGCACAGGCATTGGGACACACAGGGCAAAAGTTCTGGGACTCAAAACTGCCATGGCTCTGACAATAATTGGGCCAAATCCCATACTGAATTTTTGATGTTTCAAAATCTGATCTGTCAGATGATTGTCATCTGTCTGATGTTTCAGACTTACTGGTCCTTTCCTACTAGCATTCAGCAG
>NW_010156465.1:1081-10162 GCF_000695765.1 Mesitornis unicolor
CTGCACACACATTTGGCCCTGACCTCTCCACCAGCCAAAGGCTGGGGAGACCATGGGAAAAGGCTTTATGGTTTCCCCTTGTCCCTCAGCCAGACTTTGCACACCCTGCACCTCACAAGCCCAGGCATGGGTGTCAGGGGAGAGCAAGGGAGCCCAGGGTAGTGCAGAGCTGGCCCTGAGCCTCCACCACTTCCCTCCCTCAGCTGAGCAGCGAGACCCTCAGCTTCTCCTTCACGGTGGAGCGGGACATCCCTGTGCAGGGCCTGAAGCCAGCTCAGGTGAAGGTCTATGACTACTACGAGACAGGTGAGTGTGGGGCTGGGGGTGCCTGTGGGAGCCAGGGTGGGCAGTCAGACACAGGAAGTGGTGTGGGAGCTGTGGGGACCCACAGCTGCCCCTGGCTGGGCCCTTTCCCACCACCCCTGCTATGCTGCCTGAGCTCTCTGAGCGCATAGGGGCCTGCAGGGATGGAGGCCACCACCCTGCCCTCCTCCCTGCTGCTCCTGCCCAGGCAGGCCCCAGAAAACATCAAGGAGCAGGTCTGGGTGGTGTTGATGGGCTGGGGTCCCTGCATGGTTGCCTCTCACACCAGCTATTCCACCCTGAGAGAGAGGGCAAAGGAGGCCAACCCACAGCCCTCCCACCCTGGTGGCTGAGAGACTGATCCTGCCTTGCTGCGGAGAGGAGCCATTCTGCAGGGCAGAGCTGTGGGTGCTGGCGGTCCCACGTTCAGATCTGGCTCCAGAGCACAGCTGTGCCTGTTTCCAGGCGGTTCTGCTGCTCTCTGTGCCTCTGCTGTCCTGGCTGCTGTGCCAGGGCGGCAGTGACAGCATCGTGTGTGTCCACCCCTGGCAGTGTGCTGGTCTCTCTGGCACCCATTCCTGTGCCAGAGCCAGGGGCTCTGACACCCTGCTCTCTCCCTTCCCTTCTGTTTTCCAGATGAGTTTGCCACACAGGAGTACAGTGCTCCCTGCACCACAGGTAGGATGCACAGGAACAACTGAGATGTTCTAGCATGGGCTATTGCAGATTGTCTTGAATGAAAGTCTTTGCAGACCTTGGGTTTCCTCAGCCTGGGTATACTCAGCATTTATCTTCACTGTGCCTATTGCAGTCTTTATGTGTACCTCAGCAGAGAGAGGAGAAGCAATGCTGCCACCCCATGTCCTCTCTAAGATCAGACACAGCTTTTTTTTTTGGTTCACTGAGAATGACAACCCTAGTGTTACTGCCTTGATTCACACAGAGGCATTTACCTTTCCCTCTGTGTGTGTGTCACATTGTAGAAATAAGACTGAAATCGCCCCCCAACCACACTCAGCCTTTATGTCTCTGCCCTTTTCAGGGCCACATCTGCCATACTGCAGACACAGAAGAGTACTGAGGAATCATCCCACAGATATTTTGGCAAAATGATGATGTTATTCACATGGTTTTGTTGGGGACCTTTCAGACTCTGCCCTGAGTCCCTTCCTTTGGGAAGCCCAGGTGCTGAGAGAGAATGTGTACCTGGGTAGCTCATGTATGTCCAGAATATCTCTGACTCACCTCCCCTTTCTTTAGCATGGATATCTTGAACATGCCCAGCCATTCCATTCTGTTATCTGTCTGCAACTGAGCATTTTTAGGTGAAGCATTTTCCCACATTTTAGCAGGGTTTGAACTCATGTAGCCACCAGAACACAGAAGATGTCCAGGGCTCTGGACAATGTTTCACCAGGATACTCCTCACTCTTTTTCCCACCTCCAGTCAAAGCTGAACAGGGAAATGCCTGAAGAGCACATCTTGCCTGAGGCTTGCTGGATCGAATCGTGCATATCTGCCCTAGAAGAACTTCTTGTTGAGGGGGGGCTACTGAAATGTCAGAGGAGGACACCTCAACACCAGAAGGGAAGCAACTCTATAAATAAATTAAGTCTTGATTCTCATCAGATGGCTTTGGCCTTATTTTTTGTTACTGCATCTTGTCTCTCCCCCTATCCATAGCTCAGACTGTGTAATGGCCTGAGATTTAAATCCAGAGCTATCCATGCCAAGGCAGTGTTTGGCAGATCCTCAAGAATACCAGGAGGCAGAGAGCTTTTGGCAGTGAGGAGATTTGCCTCCATACTTGCCAGTTCTCCAGGAGGAGAGGAAATCCTACCTGATCCATTATGCACTAGAAGCTTGGCTCCCTGCCTCTAAAAGTGGGTGTTTACTGCAAGGTAATCTTTGGACATAAAGATTGATGATCACATATTACCTTGGATCCCACTGTGAAATCACTGCCATGAGGTGGAAGGAAAGTGTGAACTCATCCAATGTGATCTTTCACAGTAGGCCAGACAGAAGTGAAGACCTGTGGACTTTCCCATTCCAGCGGTGAAGACATTATTTGTTTCTAAACAGCTGAAGAAAAATCAGAGGGGGTCTGGGAACTTAACAGTGTTGTTAGTCAGAATTTCAAACAAGAACCACCTTATGGGCCAAACCCCTTGCATTTTTCATGAGAATTTTATCTTTCTCCTCTCAGTGGAGGCCCATAGACTTATTTTAGGTTTTCTGAGTAATTTTAATACACTTCATTTTCTCCCTCACAGCTAGGCTTACAGTGCTTCAGCAGAATTCAGAGAGAAGACCTGGATTCCCATCTGGTAGTTTTCCAAATGATCGATTTTCCAAACGATCACATTCTCTCTAGTCTAGATCTCTCCCAGGGTTGCAGAGGCAATCGACCTTAGTTCAGTGGTCATAAGGCACCCTGTCTATTTTATTTACATGGTTCTGCGTGCAGAGGTGCCTTTGACCCTGCCAAAGCAAGCTTAAGCAAACACACCTATAGAATCCCTCAAGCAGTTTCTTTCACATATGCACACCCAGGTTGTCAAAAATGTGAGTCGCCGATGCAGCAAAGAGCTTGTTCTTGTTTCACTGATGCTGAAGCTCTTTGCATTGTCATCATCCACATAGGTGTCTCAAGACCCTCTTTCCCCTTCATGAGCTAGAATTCCTCACTGTGTGAGGAAAGCAGTTTGTTCTGGACACATTTACAGCTGTCTCTGTGCTATGGGACTGATGGTACTGGAGATACACAGTCCCAGCTGAGACTGTTGTTTAGGGGCAAGCAGGTTCAGAAGTGCCAGGTCTGCAAATAGAGACCCTCCTTTACAGCTCTCTGTAGATGGCTGGCAACACTGCAATAACACTGCAAAATCACTGCAGTAAGTTCCATTCACAATATTTGGATAATGGCCTTCTACCATGGAAAGACTTAGCACTACGTTTTGCTGCCACCTGGTTTTAAATTAGGCAACACCTAATGGTTGCCCATGGGCAGCCACATCACTTGTCATTGGAGCTCCCTGGCTAGCCCATATCTCTAAAACAGTTTAACATCTCTCTGCTTGACTAGGCTGTGAATCATCGAAGTCACACACTTGCAGGTCCTCCATGGCATACAGTATAGGAAACTTCAACAAGGCTACCTTAAGGAAGTACTGGAATGTCTAAACATTGAACTTCTATCCCCATGGAGCAAGGATTGCATGCTTCAAAGGCAAATCACAATGGTCTAAAATCAAAACAGTTTCACTCAGCAACCAAAAGCTATGTTGCTTTGGAAAAGTAACTGCCTCATGGTAGGAAATTAGATGGTTTTATTATTTCTAAATGAAAACAAAATGCAATTAGTATTTATGCTTGATTAGAAATTTTGATCAGCTTTCACTAAAGCTAGTTCATTCTCTAGGCTTGTCTGAAAAGGTCTTGAGTGAGTAAGTGCCAAGCACCACAGGAGACAAAGTGACATAATATTAATATCTAGCAAAATAGATTAAGAACTTTATTTGTTCTCAATAACACTGTTTGGATAGGCACACTAAAAACTTGGATGAAGCAACTAGCTGTGCGTACTTTGGATACACAATAAGCCATGGTATCTAACAATAAGCATTTCATGAGAATAAACAGTCACATAAGAAGATCCTTCTGCCATTCAGAAGTTAAAACCAGAAATGAATGGGACAAAAACCAAGAAAAGGGGAGCATTTCTGGAGATATCCAACTGTAAGAGAACTGTGAACAGTTTCACCAAAGCAACTCTATGATCTAAATAAATGTGCCATTTAAAGTAGGCTTAGGTAGGCACATTACTGGCAAATGCCATTAGCTTCCAGGCCAAGCTTCTTACCAAAATAGTGTTTACCCACAGCTCCTTGGGGACCTCCCAGAAGCAGCAGACACAGAATATGGAAGTTTCCACGAGAAGGCCCAAGCTTCAGCTGGAAGACAGCTGTGAGTTAGCAGCTGAAGGCATAATGCATGCACACATTCCTTCTGCCCCTCCATGCACGCTCCCATCTTAGAAGAGGGCAGACTGTGTGTCTCCTCTCACTCTTCTGCAAACAATCCTGGAAGAGGTGTCTATGGGCCCCATCAGAGAGACTGAATTTCATGTAACGTTAGCTGATCATCCAGGCTGCCTACCAGTGGTAGACATGGATAGGCACCTGCAGAGACCAGTTAATCAAAATTATAGCTTCTAAGCAAGGGAAGAGAAATTGTTCTCAAGAAGTGCCTGTCTTTTTCCATTGATTAGACAGGATCTCAGATCGCTGATCCCAACTTAAATAATTCTGTCCTCTTTTCCCACCCCACCCCCCCTCACTTACAAGTGTTATTGCCCTGCATACAGGCATGGCTGGATGCGATGCTCTTCAACCTAAGAAGCCAGGGAGATTAAAGCTGTGACTGGAGGCTGAGCAGGAAAAAGCCAGAATTGAGAATAAGCTGTTCAAAAATCATTGGTGAGTACAGTTAATTTTTTTGTGAAGTTCATTTCCCATTCCTTGCAGGCACTATTTATCTGTCAGTTCATCCTCTCCATAGATGGTGGGTGGTGGTAGTGAGGCAGGTGGGCTCCAGCAACTGGGAGTATTCTTCATGCATTGCCCTGGTCAACTTCCTCTGTAAGGATGAAAGAAAATGGAAGGGTACTGGAGTTAGAGACAGATACCAGTTCCCTCTCTCAGGCTGAGAGACACAGAGCAAGATGTGGGTTTAGGAAACCAAGTTGTGTGTGAAGCACAGAGTGATTTGCTGTTTGACCAGAGCTGAGGATCACCCATAGCACTCAACACCTCCAAAACCATGTGAGGTTGAGAGAGGGTTGAGACTCTTTCTGACCCACTGGGAGAGATAAGCAGAATGGAATTTGTCACAACTGGGATGGGCACAGGAGCACAGTGCAAACAGGCAGCAATGATGTTCACTGAAGCAATGAGACGTGCTCTTGAAGTGTATTAACTTCTCTGTAGGAATCTGCTGCACCATTACTATTCAGGGCAGGGAAAGAAACTTTCTAATTTGCAACTGAGATCTGCCTTTTAGTCAGTGCAGACCACCTTTAGACACCTAGCCCAGTGGATGGACCTCTTAACTAGCAACTTCACATCATTCTTTCCAAGGAGGATAAAACCTCTGCCTTTTAACAGACTTAAGGAACAGTAAGCATAAGAGTAGACTAAAATCTAAAGCCTCCCCACTAGTCTCAGACTAGATAACCAGACTACACCAATATACCCTTTGGAAATGCTTTACTGTCCACTTAGTATCTATCTTAGGACTTATGCACCTTTTTTCCATGAAGGGAGGCTGTAGCCCCAGAATCAGCAGAACACAGCTGGGACACAGACCAGGTTAGTACGCAACATGGACTAAAAGCATGGGAGCTCAGGCTCTTCTCCAAAACCCCAAATAAGAACATAAAAGGAGATAAATTTCACAGCTTACTACTAGCAAGTGACAAAGCTTTTACCTTTCCCAAGTCCAAATCACTTTTTCTCTGCTCTCAGATGCCACAGTCATGCCCTGTGAAAAACCACTTCCCAGGATCTCGGTGCTTTCCAGAAGCCTCCATATTCTAAACAGCTGAAACTGGGCAACTGATGGGAAGCCATATCTGCCAATCTTCATATTGGAAGACTCCATATAAGACGGGAGAAGTATCGCTCGCTGGTCAGGGCAGTCCACAGAAGCTTCTGTGCTCCCAAGGCAAATGCATGTGGCCTTGCACTGCAGAGAACCCCCAAAGATGATAGCCTCTCTGTCCTGCTAGCTCAGACTCGAAGCCAAGACTGAGGGCTGGCTGCCTAGTGTCATAAGGAATACCTGCCTCTTGAGACACCCCTCTCCTGCTTGGGCAGCAGGGTAGCTCAGCAAGAAGCAGCTGTTGCACCAGATAGTAGCTACCAAAGGCAAACTTTCCATCTTTTGGGATCTAAAGAGAATGGCATTGCTTAAAGGCATGCTGCAATGTGCCAGCACCACTGTGGGCTTTGCCACATACAGTTGCTAAGCCAACTAGTGTGCCATATTGGATGACTGCGGCCCAGACACACTGTGGCTGTGTGTACAGGTGAAGGGTCTACCACCAAGACAGTTTTCTGTCACCACACAAGAGAGGCAAGCCCAAGTTTCTGTAAGAGCCAAATACTTATCTCTTCAATAGCAAACGTTGGGAGGGATTTCTCTGCAATGAGGATTTCCTGCTGCAAGTATGGCACCACGCTCAGAGTAGGAACCAAGGGGCTAGGAGCAGCACTGCATTGCAGCAGCGTGCCAGGCTTGGGCAAGAGGTTGTGGAGCACGACATGAAATTATAGTAGGTCAGACCATGACATGCTGCTTTATTGGTATCTTTTGGTGGGTTTGATTTGCTCTATTGCTCTAGACAGAGTGCTTTCTGGGAGGAGTGTGCTGGGTTGTTTGAAAGAGCCAAGTCCCCTCAGCACAATCCCACAGCTATGCTAGCTGGAGCTCTCAGGAAAGACCAGAGGATACCTCAAATCTGAGACAAGAAGAATGGTACAAAAAACTTGAACTCAGAGTTGAAGGGGGATTAACAGAACAATAGGGAAACAACCTTCATTCAAGACAGGAGAACATGAATATGAAAACCACTCTTGAAAATTTAGGAGTGCTGGATTTTGAAGGAGTCAACAACATTATGCCTGCTGTGCTCTCAGTTTTGCATACAAAGTCTGGGCCTGTGAGTTGGGCTAATCTCATCCAAAATACCCATTAAGCAGAAAGAGACAAGTGCTGTCTGGAAGACTGAAAAAACAATGAAGATGATGTAGAGAACTGCGAAAGAGAGAAAGGATCTTGGTACCTTACCTGTGGTGCAGGGAGCGCTGTACTCCTGTGTGGCAAACTCATCTGGAAAACAGAAGGGAAGGGAGAGAGCAGGGTGTCAGAGCCCCTGGCTCTGGCACAGGAATGGGTGAGAGAGACCAGCACACTGCCAGGGGTGGACACACACGATGCTGTCACTGCCGCCCTGGCACAGCAACCAGGACAGCAGAGGCACAGAGAGCAGCAGAACCGCCTGGAAACAGGCACAGCTGTGCTCTGGAGCCAGATCTGAACGTGGGACCGCCAGCACCCACAGCTCTGCCCTGCAGGATGGCTCCTCTCTCCAGCAAGGCAGGATCAGTCTCTCAGGCACCAGGGTGAGAGGGCTGTGGGTTGGCCTCCTTTGCCCTCTCTCTCAGGGCAGGATAGCTGGTGTAAGAGGCAGCCATGCAGGGACGCCTAGTCCATAACCACCACCCAGACCTGCTCCTTGATGTTTTCTGGGGCCTGCCTGGTGTCCTCTGGAGCAGCAGGGAGGAGGGCAGGGTGGTGGCCTCCATCTCTGCAGGCCCCTGTGCACTCAAAGAGCTCAGGCAGCACGGTTTGGGGCGGGAAAGGGCCCAGGTCAGGGGCAATTGTGAGTCTCCACAGCTCCTGCACCACTTCCTGTGTCTGACTGCCCACCCTGGCTCCCACAGGCACCCCCAGCCCCACACTCACCTGTCTCGTAGTAGTCATAGACCTTCACCTGAGCTGGCTTCAGGCCCTGCACAGGGATGTCCCACTCCACCGTGAAGGAGAAGCTGAGGGTCTCGCTGCTCAGCTGAGGGAGGGAAATGGTGGAGGCTCAGGGCCGGCTCCACACTGCCCTGGGCTCCCCAGTGCCTGAGCACTGTCCCCAGGCTCCCTTGCTGTCCCTTGACACCTGTGCCTGGGCCCTGGCAGGTGGAGGGCTCTAGGCCTGGCTGAGGGACAAGGGGAAATTCTGGGGACTTTCCCCACACTGAGGGAGCCTCTGGCTGCAGGGAAGGTCAGGGCTCAATTTGTGAATGGGATAAAGGAAAGGCTGCTGAAGACTGGGACATGGCAGTCTCCCATGACACAGAAACAAGGTCAGCGGCAGACAGGTTTATGTTTTGTGTTTACAAGCCTGGAGATGCTTAGCATTGCTCTCCATTTCCATGCATGCTATGGCCAGTGTGCTGCAGAACTCACTGTGTGCCCCATGGCAGCCCTGGATTCATCCTCACCTGCTCTATGTACAGCAGAACATGGTTTGTGCTCACTTCTGTCCTTTGAATCTGATGAAACCATGTGTTGGAGAGCTGGAAAGAGGAGACATGGAAGAGGTTGCTAATCTGAAGGGAAGTTATTCAACCCTCCTTCAACTCATATAAACTTCCTCCCACCCTTTAGAACCTTAGCAGTTGGATGCTAAGATGTAAAGCACAGGGAGATACTTCCCAGGGGACTCGGCAAACACTCTTGTGTGAAGCCCTGCACAGTACGTCTTCCTTAGTTTGCACCATCTCATGATCTTGCACTTCCTCAACACAAAAATGAAATGAGTGACTGGCATTGTCACAGCTGTTGTACATCACCCAAGGCTCCTGAGTCCCTGAAATTAGACCTGATTATCTCCTCCCAGCTCTCAGTCTCAAGGCTAAACTGTGTATTTCTTTGAGCTACTGCAAGCTACAGTACAAGAGTTTGAGGGGTGGGAAGGGAGTGCTGCTGCTGGCATCCCTCATTCATCCCTTCTCCACAGCTGAGGGGTGGAAGAACTGGATGAAAAAAGGGACAAGTCTAACAGTGAAGAAGATTTCAGGAGGAGAATTAGATACCCCTTTAAATAAGGAAATTAATGCCCCTGAGTAAGGAAAAATATGTTCAAAGGAATGCACAGCATTTTACCTTCTTGACAGAGGACTTCACAGGGAGGAAACCTGAGAGCATCTTCACATCAA
>NW_010156466.1:0-1541 GCF_000695765.1 Mesitornis unicolor
TTGGTCTCCTCCAAACTGAACAACCCCAGCTTCCTCAACCACTCCCCATCATTCGGCTGCTCCAGACCCCTTCCCTGCTCCGTTGCCCTTCTCTGGACACACTCCCGCCCCTCAATGTCCTAGTGAGGGGCCCAAAACTGAACACAGGTTTCAAGGTGCGGCCTCAGCAGTGCCCAGCACAGGGGAAGGATCCTGCCCTGCTCCTGTAGCCCACACTATTTCTGATACAAGCCTGGATGCCATTGGCCTTCTTGGTGACCTGGGCACTCTGCTGGCTCATGTTCAGTTGGCTGTCAACCAGCATCCCCAGGTCTTTTTCAGTCATTGCTCTCCATGCCTGTAGTGACCATGAGGTTGATGAGACCCAAGTGCAGGACGTGGCAGGTGGCCTGGTTGAACCTCACACAATCTCAACCAATGGATCCAGCCTGGCCAGGTCCCTCTGCAGAGCCTGTCTACCCTCGAGCAGATCAACACTGCCACACAATGTGGTGTCATCTGCAAACTCACTGAAGGAGCACTCAATCCCCTCATCCAGATGGATGTATGCCACTACTGAAACAGGATCTCTCAGACAGGACCATGGTTTGCTTGTCTGTAATCGCTGCGCTCTTGTCTCCTCGCAGGGAAGGCTCTGTCATGCTGCAGATTGATGTGAACATTGAGAAAGGAGGCCTCTGCGTGAACAAGAATTGGGAAAGGACCCCACCGGGCCTAGCCTTGCCCATGAGATCCACTTCCCTTGTGGAGATTCCACCTCAGATATCTTTGTCTAGTTCCATGTGAAGGCTCCCTTCGTCCCTCTCTTCTGTAGTGCAGCCATTAACAAAGAGCGTAGGGTAATTGGGTCTGGGGGTTCCCATTTGTTGCTGCAGTCCTGATTTCTGCTAACGTGAGCTACAGAAGCTCTGCCGTGTTGCAAGGGTTTGGTTCAGGCAGACCAGTGCACGGAGACACATGGCACGTTTTCAGTGGTGTTTGCAGGGAGAAGCAATCCCTGGGCGTGATTCACAGAGCAGAGCCCGGGGCAATGCTCAGACACAGAGGTGTGCAGTGCCTTTCAGCAGATATTTGAATATCCACCATGCCTCTCTGCTACAAGAGTCGGACGCCTGCCTTGAGGTCCCCAGCCTGATAGCTATTGCTGCCTCATTCCTGGGGCCAGTAGCAAAACGCCGTACTCTCAGTTATGATTCACAGCTTGTTCAATCTTGAAAGCTACGGCTCAGTGAAAGTGAAGTGCCCAGTTCATCTGAGTTCCTCTTCTTCAGCCAGGTCATTCCTGGATCATCTTTCCTGGCACGGGAGCCCTTTTGGCTCACTCCTCAAGTGCTTGGGTGGGCACACGTCACAGCTGAAGGAGTATCAAGTGCTTTATTTTGAAAGAAAGTGCCTGTTTCCTGACACTGGTTTGCTCTTATCTTCTGTTTGAAACAAGAATAAAATTGTCCTTCACATCAGCTACAGCTTCATGTGTTTTGTTTCCCTGAAGCCTTTCAAATTTTTTCAAAGGAAAACAAATGGCAGCAGTGGTTAATGAT
>NW_010156467.1:0-13179 GCF_000695765.1 Mesitornis unicolor
CCTTTCCCCTACGCTGCTCTCTAATAGGTTACACTGTACTGTTCAGTCTGTTCACAATGTCAAACTCCTCCTTCAGTGACACCAAGCTCTTAAACCATCGCTACTCCCAAACATATGGAAATGCATGTACTCTCTGCCTTTTCAAGTTCCCTTCTGATAGAAATTAAAAGTCAGCTTTCTCTTCATCATGTAATTTGGATTGGTTTACTGAACGCTGACACCGGAGACATTGCTGTAGGCAAGTTCCTACATAAAAGAATTCATGATGCAAGTAATGCAAATTCGGCCTAAATACAAAACCAAATTGTATTACAGTGCAGCATTTTAGTTATATACACAGGTTCCTAGGAAATGTTGGTCAAAAAAATATTCTTTTGAAAAATCAATGTTGACTTCTCCAAAACTGACTGCGGTTCGATGTGTGAAACAGCCTGACAAAACACCGTTTGGGGAAAAACAGAACAAAATTGTTTATGAGAGAGTCTGCTGGATTCTTTTGTCTCAAAACAATTTGTACTAAAATTATTTTTTTTAAAAAGGTAGCATAAACCCAAAGACATTTCAAAAGCCTTGGAAAAATGTCTTCATTTGGAAAATTCAGAACAACTTGAGCTCATGGCGATGCGTTTTTTCAATGCCCAATATTTTTCAGGGGATACGTAACCCGATTCTATTTCCCTTCTAATCAGAAGAAATTAATGTGCTGCAGGACTTCAGGTTTAAGTCATGCACTGTGCGGAATATGACCCCTTCTGTTTGTTTGCTAACACGGACAGTTAGTAAATAAAAACGGAAGCAGCGAGGTTTTTATTCTGGCCCACACTCAAAGGTACAGCTTATGGACGCACGAAGGTCACAGGATGGCAGAAGAAAACCAAACTACGGTGAGAACTGCTGCATACTGAGAGCTAATTTGCAGAAACAGGCTGGACAGAAACAGATGGGATGTGGGAAAGCGGAAGAGAGTTGACTAATGACACCTGGCTGCCAGCTGACCCCACAGGTTTGAGGGCTGGCACGGCACCTGAAACGGTGCCAGCAGCCACTTGGAACTACCCTCTCCCCTCTCATGTTTCCTTAAGCAGACTCACCTTGCTCTTCTGCACCGCACAGGAGCGCACACAGAGATCCCACAGCATCCCTGGGAAATGCACTCCTGCAGCTACACTGCCCTTCTCTCTGCAGTCCCTTGAGGAGCTGTTTAACCGCCTGCTGTCCACTGCTGTGTCTCGGGAGAGCTCAGTTTCAGTAGATTTGCTGGGTCACGTATCCTGTTCCAGTGTTTCTGTGAAACTTTATTTTGGGATGGAAGGAATGTATTAACAAAGTACCAGGATGTAAGGTGCCATCTTCAGGTCTTGCTCATGGCTTGAGATACAGCTCAGCAAGCTTTCATAAAAGGATGCCAAGGGACTGCCGTTTTGCTACTTTCCACGTGGGCCCCTGATACAGCAAGTCAAGCTAGGACAAGAAGACACAGGCTTCAGGTCACTGCCAGTCCTGGCTGCCACTTGGACATGGAAGGTGGACAGTTTGGGGTTTTTTTTAAGATACATCTGGACTTGAGACGTGGCTAGTTCTGTTAATAGACGTCTGCTAGGTTTGATCTCATAGACCAGTCCTCACCTGGAATAGTTTCTGCCCTTACCTTTCAACAGGTCAGGTCTTTTTTCCTGTACAAAACCCCACTGGATTTATGCCTGAGCATTGGATTGCACAGGAGAACTTGGAGACACAGCTAATTGTGAAAGCTAAGGTCTATCCAAATATGGGTACATCTTTTAGAGATCCATAACCTTTTCTAAATGGCCTTGCAGGGGCACTTGTGTACTGTGGTACTCTGCAAAAAATGTGGGGGGTCCTAACTTCAAATAGCAATGCCTTAGCCATCCATTTTTTGTAGTTATCCAAGCAGAATAAGTCATATTATAAAATAAAATGTTGGAAGAGAGGCATTCACTAGGGACAAAAAAAAAGCATTTTAATTTATGAGTATATACATATAAGAAAACCAGCTTTTGTTTCTGAACTCCAGCAACTTAAAAATAGCCAAATACATCTATTTCTTGAATAATAGTAATAATAAAATCTGCTTTGGGCTGAGACATTTTATGCCAAGTCACAGTCCAGAGCGGAATTTTATGGTTGAGTTATAAACCTAAAAAATATGGGCTTATAATGGAAATCCTGACAGACCCTAGTAGGTGCTCCTATAATATCTTGAATTTGATTTAGGAGCGGTTTTCAATAACGCTTTCCCAAGCCAGTCTGTTGGGGACAGCTAGGAAAAATCTAATTTCCTCCCCCCGCCCCAGCGCAGCTCAGTGTACTCGATGAACGCTGGTGTGCTCAGGCAAAGTCAGCCTGCAGGGCTTCTGGAGCCTGCGGCTGTCAGGGCACCAATACCAGAGACCCTATAAATGTCAGCGCTAAGTGCACCCTTCCTTTAACAAAACAATAAATTGTCTATCCCTGTGCAATAAATTGGTCCTTTCTGTGCCTTTGCAAAGGCCGATGTGACTTCTAAATGGCTGAAAAATTCGTCTGCTTCTTTTCTAACAACCATGAACCATGGAACTGGTTTTGGGAACACTGGACTTTCAGGGGGAAGGGAAGAGGAAGCTTAGATAATTCAGAAGGAGTCAGATTAAGGCTGGAGAAGGGATGACTGCTACCCACTGTAAACCTCTCCCGGTCACTGACAAGCAGAAAGCAAGTTAACAGGCCCGCTCACGCAGCACAGAAGGGTACAGCTCCCCAACACAGCACGTACCACACTACAGAAAAGAAATCCAACCATGCCTGTGTTAGTAGTGCCGACCTTAGCTTAGTCCTCCAGTACCTGCTTTGTCCCAGATTCCCTGTGTGTCCTTGTCATCGCCTGCATCCTTCACACTTATCCCCTGGTAAATTAAGCTGTCAGAAAGCTACAAGGTTAGCCTACGCTTGTCTTCTAGACAGCATAGTCAGTGGAGAGAGATAGTCACCTTCAAAGGCTGAGTCATTCCACCAGCTCTAGAGCTGATGATCAAGTATATACACACACACTAAAGACCATGAACAACTCAAATACTATCTTACTGAGGTGGTTACAGCATGCAGAAGAGCCTTAGAGGACAGAGCATGAAGTGGAAGAAAGATAACTCTATAATTTTTACATAAACCCAATCCTACATTTTTGTTCAGGTGGTTGATGTAATGCTTCAGAGTCAATTATCCCTCCCCCAAAATCTAGAACAGCACATGGAGTTCATGCAGTCGTCAGCGAAATGGCATTAAACCCCTCAAAACCAATTATTATGAGAGAAATGAAGAAACTGAGGTTCTCTCCAAACCCTTTAATGAGATACAACATAAAAACTCAGGTGGGTGGCAGGCATGATGCTCCTGTGCTTGTTCAGAGCACTGAACGGGTACCAGCTAGAGGAAGCCAAGCAGCTAGAAAGTGAAGTGAGGACTTGGGAGTACTGGTGGGTAAAAAGCCAGACATGAGCCAACAATGTGCACTTACAGTGTAGAAAGCCAACCACATCCTGGGCTGCATCAAAAGCAGTGTGGCCAGCAGGCCAAGGGAGGTGATTCTGCCCCTCTACTCTGCTCTCGCAAGACCCCACCTGGATACTGCGTCCAGTTCTGGGGTCCTCGGCACAGGAAAGACATGGACCTGCTGGAGTGGTCCAGAGGAGGGCCACAAAAATGATCTGAGGGCTGGAGCACCTCCCCTGTGAGGAAAGAATGAGAAAGCCAGAGCTGTTCAGCCTGGAGAAGAGAAGGCTCCAAGGAGACCTTATAGCAACCTTCCAGTACCTGAAGGGGGCTTATGAGAAAGATGTCGACAAACATTTTAGTACGTGCTGTTAGGATAGGACAAGGAGTAATGGTTTTAAACCAAAAGAGTAGATGTAAAGAAGAAGTTTTTTAATGATGAGGGTGTTGAAACACTGCAACAGGTTGCCCAGAGAGGTTGTAGATGTCCCAACCCTGGAAACATTCAAGGCCAGGCTGGATGGGGCTCTGAGCAACCTGATCTAGTTGAAGGTGTCCCTGGTCGTCGCAGAAGGGTTGGACTACATGAACTTTAAACGGTCCCTTCTAACCCCAACTATTCTATGATAAAAAGTTCATATGAACCTTTGCAACCCAGAGAGCTGCCCAGCAGGGTACCAAAAAAAGTCCCTAGGTACGGGCAAGGTGGGGTAATTCTCCTCTGAGAGGCATACCCTCTTTTAGTGAGAGCTGCCCAGCAACACCAGAAAAAGGGTCCTTTATTTCAATCTGCCATCTGTGGATATCCAAACTTTCCAGCAGAGTGAGAAAAACAGTCATGGTGAACAGGAATAAAAAAAGAAAACATCACAGAGGGATTCAGGAGAGCAAAACAATTCTTCCCCAACCTGTTTTGATTTTGCTTCTCCACACAATTAAAGCCTTGTTTCAATATGGCCTTAATTTCATAGTCCTTGGTTTAGATCCTATTCTTCTATACACTGCACTTCCTAATAGAGCAGTCCCATTAGTAAACTACATTTATGCTAATGTACTTGCTTGCAGTGATAATTATCACAGCCCTTAGCCCTGGTCCTTGCCAGTGTGAGCACGTCAGGAGGGGTTGGTATAGCATTATAATTATACAATTAGCCTTGTCATGGCAAGGAGCTCTGGGAATAGAGACATCTTGAAGCTTAAAATGCAGACAGCTGATGGATGACTGTCATTAAGCTCCTCTGTTCACCCCATGATGGAACAGTCACTGAGCTGTAGGGTAGGCTTCTTTAATGAAAACGACAGACCTTGAACCACAGCCACTATCCTCCACCTCTTTCCAACCTGTCCGGTCACTCTCAAATCCTCCCACTTTACACAGCTTCTCTCTCATCCCATCTGCAGCAGACTAACAAAAGCTGTCTCCAACAAGTTATTCCTAATCCGTCAAGTCTTGATGGAGAAGAAAGACTCCCTACCTTACTGTGCAGCCAAGGCGACCTCACTTGTCTCCAGCCCTCCCTGCTCGGAGCTTCCCCTGCACCATAGATGAGGGGCGCAGGCCGAAACTCATTTAATTTAGGATATGAGGTGAGCACGGTACCAGCTTCTGGGTCAGCTTCTCAATTGCACAAATCAACATAGATCCTTTGAATTTCATATAGCCTGTGAATTTACAGCTGAGAAGCATTGCCATGGGCAGTAACAAAACACACCTTTCTAAAAAGCCTGGCATGGAGAGAGGCTTCAGGAGCCGGCAGCGGACAAGCCCTCCCTTTTTGCCAAGAGAACTGCAGAAGGGCACTGAGCCCCGTAAGGTGAACCAGCTAAAAGAGAGAGGTTACAGGATAGCAGAGAGAAGCGTTAAGGAGCCTTTGCAAGCGCCTTTGGCTTGCTGGCTCCTGGAGACTTCCAGCTGCAGATCTGCACCGCTGGCATGGAGTCCTTTGAGAGAGCAATGACTGCGAGTGTGCTGGAATAATACTCTACAGACTTGAAGATGTGCATCTGCTTCATTAAAATTCCATCCCCAAGTTCCTCGCTCTTTTTCTTTCCTAGAGCGTTTTCACTGCATACCTGGATAACTGATGCTGTGGCAGGGCTTTAGTTAAGGTAATTTGAGAATTCTTTTATATTGAAAAGGTATAAAAAGTGATCCCCTGAAGTACTTGATTTTCCTTCCATGACATTCCACTATATCAACCTAATTCTGCTTTACCTCATTAGTATTCTGAGTGGTTGTGAATGAATTACTATAGTTCAGTACACAAAAAACAGGTCTGGCAGCCTTTGGGGAATACAGGGCAGAACTGAATGGGGCACCAGCTGAGAGTCAGGAGAGCTGAGCTCTCCTCCACAGGCTCGATGATCATAGGCAAGCTGCTTTATTTTAGGAAGACTGCTTCCTTTCTTGCTCTTCTTCTGCCTTGTCGGCTTTGGGGCAGAAAAAGTTCTGCTGCATTCAAATACTGCTCAGCAAAATTGGTGCAGATGTAGTGCAACTCAACAGCAGCAGAATGACACCACAATTGTACCAGAAAAAATAAGAGAACATTAGATGGGGTTGCCTGGGTTAAACTTCTATGTTGAACATAGCAAGTGTTGTATGCAAAGTTACAGAAGCAAAAATGCATTTCTATATGCCCTTGAGAGAGACTGACAGAGAGCACAGCACAGCACGGAGGCCCACAACAATAATTCCAACAGGACTAAGGCTAATTTTACCTTTAGAGTAACAGCAAGGGTATACAGCCTCAAATACAGGTGGCTTATAGTTAAGCTCACCTAGTGGCAGAGTATAACCAACTCTTCCTGACTGGAAACCTCAAGATGTTTATTCTCTTCTTGAACACGTTTCCATAAGAATGTCCTCACCCCCACACCTCCAAGTTGCGAGGGAGTGTGTTTGGGCAGCCCTTGCTGAGACAAATCATATTGAGCACACTGAAATATCAATGCACACAGTACCTTTTTGTTTTGTTTTGTCCTTGTTAAATCTTCCCAATTTACATGAATCTGTCACACAATGGCTGACAAGGAAGTAATTCACCTACTGAGAATTCACTTCCAGGCTTGTGCCAACCTTTCAAATTTTGATTCCCAATCCGTTCCTCAAAGTAGCCAGCACTACAGATATTCATTCCATTATTCCATACCCTAAGGGCACCGAGCTCGTCTCTCTTGCTCCCACTCCAGGAAGCATCTTGATACGTAAGCATAGTTTACAGCTCTACTGGCCATCAAACTCCACATAAAACTGCCATGCTGAACTCAGAGTTAAAAGGTTAAACATTCAGTCCTTATCGCAACACCACACACAGAAGAAAGACGCAAGGGAGATGCCTTGTGTATCTGCAGAGCAGAAGGGAAGAACCCCCTCAGACACAGCTGCTGTCTAACAACCATGTTTTATGCAGAATGCTTGGGGGCTACTCTATTTTTATAACTTTCATCCATAAAATAAGAAGCTAAAGCTTCTGGAAAGAGAACACAATTACTCTACAATGATATAACAGTCAGAATAAATTCAACACAATCTGTATAAGCAAAAAGAAAAAGCATCCAAGCTTTTTTTTTTTTTAATTGACAGTAGATAATACTTAATAACTGCCCTATCATCAACCTTCAGAAATCATCTCCGCAGCCATATGCAGGTTGGCAAGCAGGCATAGCGCCTAACTAGTTTTCACATCTAGTTGGTACAGAAGTAGAGACATATGGAAATGAACAGCCTGGCAGAACAAGTGAACTCTGAAGCAATGACTTCGATAAATAAATGCCTGCACAATGGCAGATGGAGAAAAGCGCAGTAGGGAGGAACTGTATTGCGGCAGCAACTTAATTTTAAACGATTCATAGAAATCAGTCTGAATTTTGGAACTGAGGCATTTCCAGTTCCTTCAGTCCTCTTCTTCTCGTGGAAAAGAGGAAAGGTGAGGGTAGAAAGACGTATCTAACAAAAGGTAACAGAAGCTGCTTCAGGGAGCAGAGAACAGGACTGGGAAGTCACTGATCGTTTTTGCTTCTTATCACATTGCTAATCATGTTTTCAGTAGCTTTCAGGAAGACACAACCAATCATGCCCAAAAGTCTAGAGAAGCAAGACAAGGAGAGACATTCTCAGGCCGTATGGCAGAGCCTGAAACGTGAGCACAGGGGATACAGGTACGTGGGGTACACAAGCCTTTTCTGCAGTGAATGGAAACTTGTGCACGATGCAATAGCCACCTTCTGCATTCATTCCTCTAGAGACCAGTCTATTTGTAGGCAAGCTGAATCTTTCCTGTTTGCAAGCTGCAGACTGATTCATAGTCACTGTTAATGTGACGGATGAGTGGAAAACAAGTACTACTACTCCCCTGCTGCCAGCAGGGCACTGGCACGTTTATTGCACTGTCTGGGGTAAGGGGACTCCTTGTCTGGTGATCTCAGAGGTTATTCTTCCTACCAGTTCTGAAACATGTGTACACATTCTGTGTATGTCCTCTAACCCAAACCAACATTGTAGTCCAAGAGACAGCAAGGCAAGAGGCATTCCTCTATCCCATCAGAAAGCACAATGCAATGCAGAACATTCTGAGCAGCATTTGCATTGCCCTTACGCATTATGTGGTGTGCACAACCTCATACGTCCCCATCTTCTTCCTCTCTTTACTGACAGCATCCTGTATAATAATTGAGATATGTACCTTCATGTTGGAGGCTTCATGAATTAAAATGGATATGATTATATAGAGTTCTATGGCTTGGAATCACCACCTTAAGAATTCTGTAATTTAGAAAGACCACCTTAAGATGACACAGGGATAAAGAAAGAGAAAGTACGACGATGCGGCAAGAGAACGACCCGGAAGTAAACCAACAGGAAGTGGAAGTAAACCAACCTGACCCGGATGTGGGCGGTGACATGTAAGATAGTAACCAATCCTGTATTAGCTTAGACAATATGGACACATATGTAACCAATAGAAATGCTTATGTAGTGTGACTAAGGGATTTTGGACTATGAAAGCGCAGCTTCTGATAAAATAAAAGTCTTCGATTTATAACTCTTACAGAGTCATCTCAGAGTCCTGTGGTCGTCTTGCACCTTCATGCATAGACACAACCTGATGGGGAAGTCCTTCAAGGTACAACTGCCATTCAAGGTCTCCAAAGACAGGAAGAAAATAAAGAGTTCAAGGTACATTATAATTCTTTGGAGTCTACTTCTGCAGTAGGATTGTGCCATACTAGCATGGTATGCAAGTAGGCAGGACCTATGGTGACCTGCTCAACTACAGCAAGCCATCCTCTACTAAATACCACTGATACACATGCAAAGGCAGCAAACCGCAGACCTCCCGGTCAGACGTGTACTGATTCCATGCCCAGTACCGACCCCTACAGTAAAGAGAGGGGAAAGAGACACAGGACGAAACCAAGGAGAAAATAATCCAAACTATGATGGTCCAGACTTAACAGGTCAGCCATATGTACCAAGTACTGCTCTTTTTTCAACAAAACAGTCACTTGCTGCTGTCCCCTTTATGGGTAGCCAAGTGGATGAGCTTCATGCTGTAACGTGAGGCCAAGGCAAAACTAAACTCAAGATTACTGTGATGCAGAACATGGTGAATTCAATTAATCTTCAATAAATTTCTCCTCAATAATAGGCCACCATTTATCACAAAGAAACTCCCTTTCTCTTCCTGACACTTCATCAGTTAATATTACGCCTAAGATCTCACTTCTTTGCACTGCTTGGTTACCTACCAGCTCAGAACTCAAATATCTTCATCTTCACCTCCCACATCACATGGTGATCAAAAAAACTGGGAGGCAGAGATTTTAAAATGAGTGTACCTACATCCAGTCCTCCAAGTATACTGAAACCATTTCCAGTGGAAATCAGTTTAGAATCCGTTTCACTTTGGTAAGAATCACCATGGGAAAACCATGACCTGCCTTCCACAGCCCCTCCCATGGATCTCTCAGCTCTGCAAGCCTCTGCTATGGATCAGGCTATTTCCTTCACTAAATCAGCTGCCCACATGAAGCCCATAGCAAAGCAAGTACAGCTCTTAGTCCAATGAGTCAACAGCCATATGCACAAAGTGAAAATAAAGGTGGATTAACGTATGCCACTGTGTAAATGTTTTGTAATAAGTAATAACAGTCACTATCAATCAAGAGAGTGGAGAACAGATGGGAAGGAGGTTGTGTTGAGAGAAAGGACTCAAACAGGACTGTGTATTTTCTCCCCCACCTTCCCTGGTCTGATAACAGCCCTAAATAAACCCTTGCAAATCTGCAGATACAGGCAATTCCCGTAAGTGTGTTCCAATATTCCACGCAGCTCTGCCTGCTTTCCACCACAGCACAGCAGAATCACAGATATGAACACATCCACAAAATGCTGCAACACCAAAATGTGAGTTTGGGAACTCTCTCCCTACCCCCAGCCCCGCTCCCCTTCTGTGGGTCAAGCCCTCTACCCGGCATTACGGTCATTTCATCTACTGTCACCTTCAGGCAGGTTTGACAACAGATCTTATCCTGGAAAGAAAACAGTTCCTATTAATGAGAAATCTCAAATGCCTCCTCTTCTCCTTGAACAAAAACTCAGGGTCAGCTGATTTTTTTCAGTTTTCTTATTTCTGTAAGAAAATATTTTGTATTTAGGTTTTTAAAAGAAGTGAATGTTTACTTGATGGCTGCTATTCAGTCCAGCAAAACAACTGCTGGATCTTCAGGTTTCTCTCCGGTGCTAAAAGTTCAGTATTACAATTTGAATTAAGACTTTGTAACAGATGCTGTAGCAAATTCACCGAAGGCTGCAGATTTAATAAAAGAGGGCAGTCTGTGGCGCACATTTATATGTAAAAAGCATTTTCACCAAAATAATCTAAAACTTTAAATAATTTCTAAATAACTCTAAATAGAAAGTATGTTCCAGATTCTCATTTGTAATAAGGTCATTGTACACAACTTTGGTTGCAGAAAAGAGCCTTTAAAAAGAATAAAAACTGTGGCCCTCTGCATTCCCTGATGTTGTTACTCTCTGCAACTGATTATCAATACCTTGTTCTTAGTACAACACTGAATACCTATAAACATCCGTGAAACATTGTGCTGGGGTTACATTAGGGTTGCATTTATGAGCTATACTCTGCTCCAGCTCAGCTGAAGCACAGACTGTATCTGAACGATAAAGGCTTCACTCTTGCTCCTAAAACCTGACAGGGAGGCAGCGAGGATTACACCACAGCAAGCAAAGCAGGATCCATCCCTTGAGATTTCCCGTTCTGCAGAGATGAGCAGTGTTACCTCCAGCCTCAGCTGTTGTGATAGGTCTTAAACACAGCCGAACCACGGTGGTTCCCAAAGGAGAGACATGAAGTGAATATTTATCTTCTTGGCAGTGTGGGGGCAGACAATTGATGGTATATCAGAATTTAACCGGCAATCCAGATTCAGAAAGGTTGAAAACTACAATCAGCTTAAATCAGTATCTATGAACAGTGAACAACAGAAGAGGCTGAAAAATTACTGTGCTCAGCCCCAGATGTCGTACAGGGTGCTGCTTCTCACACTTTTTTCACCCCCCCCGAAAGACTCCATTAACACCGAGTTGGAAATACAGTAAAGAAAAACACTTTTGTTTACACATTAACAATTCATCTATAATACTCTAAGCAGCCAAAATAGCATGTATTTCAAGAACTCCTCAACCTTCTTGCAAACAAAGTCAGCCTGAAAAAGAACCACAAACAAAATCCATGAACCCCAACCATACATTTTTTTGCACGGTATGTTTTTCAGTTAGTTATGAAAACTAGAAAGAAAAAAAAAGAGCAGCATGAGCTACATACCTTAGCTATTTGGACACACCAGTTTAGCAGAAGCTGGGAGCCAATGTTATCCTTGTGTTCATGAACATAGTCCAAGAGGCAGCCGTGAGGCATCAGCTGAGTGACAAGTTGAATGGTCGGGCTCAAGCAGACACCCAGGAGCCTTACCAGGTGTGGATGGTCCATGCTGGCCATGATAAGAGCTTCCTGCAACAACAAAAGTGACCCAATTACTCCAGTGTGCTCAAGGACTCCATGCACAGAAGATTTCCTGTTCCCCATAAAGCATCTAAAGGGGATCAGTGTCCCCTGAGTACCATGAACCTGCGTTGCCTATCCAGTGCTAGGCACATGGAGGTAAAATCCAGTGAGATGTAATGTACGCTTGGTGCAAGGAGCCCCAAGCAAAGGGTCAGACTGTCTGAACAGATCCAGTGAAGGCTCAGATCAGAAATTCTCCACTGCCCTTTATTACCTGCCCCATTACAGCCACAGAAGCAAAGATGTAAGTGTGACACACCTGACTTTGCTTAAAGGTTTCATTGGTCTTCTTTTACTTACCTAGTTTTGTTTCTTGAATATCTTTTCCCAATTTGTGGTCAATCTATTGGGCGTCTGCCTTCTTTTTACGCAAGCAAATTATGCTACTCATGTATAATTAGATGGTCAGTTAGGCCTCATTTGGCAAGATATGGATCAAGCTGTGCTAAAATGCCTTACTGGATCAGAGATTTTATGCTTTGTATTTTACAGGCTTAAGCGTGTACCATTTATATAATGATTGAAGCTTTCCCAACACTCAACCTGCAAAGGGTTAAGGATCAGGAGGTTTAGTGCGGACTTTTCAGATGTGTCTGATGCTCCTAAGCCCTACTGGAAGTCAGCAGGCTTGTTAAGCCATTAGGATATGACCATGCTACCGTTCCTATGGCTGCTGCACAGCAATAGCCTGAACTAGCGGTTGAAATGGTACAGTAGCAGCCCAGCTGCAGCAGCAGTCCTGTCTGTCTCCTGATGCTGCCACAAGGAGACCACTACACAGATCATAAGTTTTCAGAGCTTTTCAGCGAGGTTGTCCAATACCAAGGACCAGAAGGACTTAATCTTGGCTACACTATTCAGCCCTAAAGTTCATACCACTGATAAGCAGCATAGGAGCTCCTTATAAAAAACCCTACATCTCTGTTCTTAGAGGTAATGCTGCCATCACAAGCAACTGGCATTCAGAAAAGTCAGGGAGAAAGCTTCTCCCATACACTAAGCCGAGTCTTCCATTTCAAGACCATCATGGCAAGGGAACAATGCAAAGTGAGATAAAACCACGGCTTTGTAAAGCTATTCTGGTTCTCTTTCTTTCTCAGAAAACCTGTATGACATCTCAGTTCAAGAAGGACAGGAACTGCTGGAGAGAGTCCAGCGTAGGGCTACAAAGATGATGAAGGGAGTGCAGCATCTCCCTTATGAGGAGCGGCTGAGGGAGCTGGGGCTCTTTAGTTTGCAGAAGAGGTAATAGTGCCAAAGAAAGAAAGAAAGACAAAAAAGGATGAGAAAAAGTTGGCATCAGAGGATCGCAGCATAACCCCCAACTTGTAAAAGTTGTTGGGTTTTTTTTTCCCCTTCCCTATATTAAAGTTAAAAAAAAAAGTCCTGGCAAGTTGGCTGAGTTTGTATTAAATGGAATTGCTCATCATAGTACAAAGAATATTTGAAACCAAATTGCAGAGTATTTGCATAATAGTTCTCCTCTTTCTTTCCCTCTCTTTTTTCGTTAAAATGAAAAGAAGAACAAGACACTAATTGTAGGGTTTTTTCCCCCAGTAAGAAAAGAGCAGATGGCCTCCATTGGGAGGAGTATCTCTTTCCC
>NW_010156467.1:13210-58798 GCF_000695765.1 Mesitornis unicolor
TTTTCCCTAAATGTATGTGAAGAAATAAAATAAATGAATAAATAGGGGCTATTTGACGGGATGACTAGAGGAGGAGCTCTGAGGAAGATTCCAATGGAACAAATTAGAAAAGGGGCCTTAAATTAAAGAGTTTTGCTCACATTCAAATTAATACAGTTCTCGCTCACTCAACTGGTACGTACAGGGTCCCTGTGAAACAATTTTAGCCTCTCCTCTGCTGTCATTAGAAAATGCCACGGAAGGCCACCAGACAAAATACCTCTTGACAGGTGCTTTGTCCAGTTTCAGAGCGCAAAACGCCTCTGCCTCATCTTTTTCTTTATACCCCATCCATTTTTCTCCTGCAGGTGCATAAGGGGATGGTACTCGTTGACCTCTTCCTCCCCCTCTGAGGAAAGGTGAGGGTTTCTCCAGGAATCTGGAGAGCAGGAGCACTTTTCTTTGTAATGAGGACTGATTGCTCTAACAGACAATGTCTTCTTTCTGCTCACCAAGGGACAGATGGAAAGCTTTGAAGCGTGTGCTCCATTAGCCTCCGGCTACTTGCCATTTACAAGTCTATCTGAGTCCAAAGGAAAGACACTTCTACACAATAATAAAAGCAAGCAGTGCCATTTGTCTCATTCTGATGTTATGGGAAAGCACATATTCTTCCAATAGTTTTGGGCAACAGTTTCAGGAAAAAATAAAAATGTTGTTAAGAAAATACCACGGGCCGCTCCGTAATGAATGGAGACACACAGCAGAGAGCAGGGAACCCTTCATTCCAGATCTAAGTCACTAATGGATGATAATTTAGCACGAATCCTGGCTCCACACAGTTATTCTCATTAGTAAAAGTATTGTTATTTTTATTGAACTAGCATCTCCAGGAGGACTAAATTCAGGGTTATGTCTACCCGGCACAGCGCAACCACAACGTAAAAGAGATCGCAATTGTTCTGCTAGGGCCTAATTAGACAAAACAGACAAATAACAACAACAGGCACATTATGACTTAGCAGCATTTTAAAAATCTGTTCAGCAAATAACGAATACCAGTCCCCATTTTAAAATCTGTTTGGACATGAAAGACCCTAGAGTTACAATTTCCGTGGCACTTACGCACTCCACAGCCTGGTTCCCAATTAAATTTCCTAAAACACTTAATCAGGTGAAGCACCTAAACGCACAGACTTGGCTGTCTGACACTGGCATCTTTCAAAACTGGCCTCTGCAATTTCCCATATCTTTTGGTAGCCTTATGTCTGCAGATCTTGTCTCTAGACTCGATCGGCACAATTACACAAGTGATTTTAAAACTGCATCTATTCTAATTTAATGGAGAGAAAACTGAGGGACAGAACAGCACAACTACTATCCACAGTCACACAGGAATTCTAGGGAGAAGTGAGAACTAAGCCCCAGATCACTTTATCTTTCTCTCCGGAAAAAAAACCCTTTGAAAGTGGAAATAAAAAAGAGAAGGGAGAAGATAAATTATGAAGATACGGTACTTTATCTTTCACCTAGGAGTCAGAGGCTTTGTAACACCATGTGCTCACACCAGCATCCGAGCAGTGACAGCTCCGAAAGGCTCCTGTTGGACATCAGGCACCCTCCTTCCGTCTATCTGCAGGAGCAAGAAGTCTTATCACAAGAGTAACAGCCGAACCAAATCTCTTCCTGGGGTTTGTTGATGCTGCCGTGGCTGCTCAGGTATCAATTATCACAGCAGTGTGCGGCAGCCACACACAGCACAGCTATAAGCCAGCCAGCTTAGACACAGGTAGCAGTTGCGGAGCTCAGCTTGCCCTTACTTCTAAGATGTATTTTGCAGTCTATGGTGAGCCCTGACCAGCTGAGGCTAGGGTACTACGAGAGCTCAAATAAGTTACTTAAAACCAAAGCTCTGCGTGTATATTCTATTCACAGCAGTGCTTACAGTGTTAATATATCCAAGGGACAGGCTAGTAAAGACTGACCTTGATGCAGAAGGTCCTGCAAGAAGCTTGGCAGGGCCACTGTTGTGGCCAAGTATCAAGCATACTTTGATACTGGTTTCATTTCTCTCACCATTTAGCTTGTAGATCAACGGACTCAACAATGTGCATGTGTCACCAACAGTAAAATAATGCCATGCCTATGTCCAGCTTACTTATGTTGAACATTTATTCTCCACCCAGAGTGGCCCAGGACACAACTCTCCCTCAAGATGCATCCTCCATTAATTAGTACGCCAGGTCAAGTACCCCTGGCCAGACTGTTCCTGAGATGCTAGAGATGGCAACTCCTGAGACCTCTGGGGTGCTGGAACAGGGCAGAGCCATCACCCTACCAAGTCCAAAATCATACTCTAAAGGAAACCCAAACAACAGAATCAGTCAAGAGACCTTCCCTCAGTTGCTTACAGAGGCTCTGAAACATTTTAATGGGTTGTGTCATTAAGAGTCCTGCACTGGGGAGATCCCAGCACCTCCTAATGTGATGCTTGACAACCTCATCTTCTTGCTGCTGAAGACTTCACCAAACAAGAAAATTAGCATTTATTATCTCCATAGATCAGATTTAAATACCTAGCAGAGGGGTAAAGGTACTTGATCTGAAGGCTTGTTCTTCAACATATGAGCTTTCTGAGTGCCAATGGCCATACCACACAGAGCACTGGGAGCTCTCTTATAGATGGCCAATGTTCCCTTCCAGGGCTCCACACACGCGCGCTATCGCTCTGAGCCAGGGCAGGAGAAATGTGCTCCCTGGTCCAGGGACGTCTCACAGATCTGCTGTCCCAATTCAGCAAGTCCAGTGTAAATTTTACTGCTCCAGTTAAGCCAGATGAACATACACACCTGATAAAGAGTTCGGTAAACACGGACAATGGCTGAAAGATCTTTGGCTTCCATATCTCCTGCTTCTAACTGTTCTCACCATAAAATGCCCTCAAACAAACAAACAAAAAAGCAAACAAACAACAAAACAAAACAAAAGGAGCCGGAAAGGAACAATCCATCTGTTTTTCCTAACCATTGTCAAGTAAATAAACGTACTTAGAAGCTGACTCCATACTGTGCTGCTCGTTTTTCTGAAAGCATAAGCTGTGTTGTGGTAACAGGAGAGATACTGCAGTGGATACACTGCTTTTTACATTAATTTTACGATGCTTCTAATGGCTAAGGCAAAAACCTGTCTGAAACGCACGTCTGACCTGCTTCAGGGCAGATCCAATTTCAGTCCAATGCATTTTCAGTGGCTTCTGTTTGCCAGCTAGGTCTTACGAATTTTTTACACTATAGCCCCCTTAGCCTATGCAGCCTGTACAATTACTAAAGTTGAGAGACAGCACAACATATATACTCAAGAACATACATGCCCACATTTATTGTATGACAATGACACCCATTACTGTACTTCCCCTGTACTTCCTATGCAAGATGCTGTGTTCAATTGCTTTACAACACTGCTACACTTTCAACCCTTGGGCTGCAATTTTTCTCTACTTGGGCAGATACTCTCTGGAAAGCTTCTGTTAAAATGTCTCAGCCATTTCTGAAAATGAAACAAGAGATGCAGCTACAGGGACCAACAAAGTATATCTGAGTCCCACAGCAGGACAGTAGCAAACAGAGGGAGTGCAGTAACAGCATCAATTGCCACAACTGTTATTCCAGGAATCGTTTCATAGTCATTAGGAGCAGACACATTTAAGAGGTCACTTTCAGGCAAAAGTCTTATTTGGGACTTGGCAACAGCTCCTATAACTGATTTTACTGCTGTGTAATACAGTGAACAACATTTCAATGCTGCACGGGTGGATTCAACTCCAAGGTTACTACTGCAGGACTGAACTCCATGCTTTAACTTGGCCCATGTGAGCACGGTAGCGTGTTCCAAGTCCTCTGATGAAACAGGTTTCTGTCACTGTACCCTCCCGAGACGGTGAGAAAACCTAGGACATGTACAACAAATACTCTCAACTTATCACTAGAGAAGCAAGACTCAGAAGCAAATGAAGAAACGCTTTAAAAAATATATATATCTCTCTATTCATCCACATCCATACTACAAGCATAAAGCAAGACAAACACCTACAGCAGGTGCAGTTTCATCAATGGCTGTTGCACAGAAGCGTAACAGTGCACATATAGGACCAAATCCTATATGCATGCTCACAAGACCAGTTGCTTTCTCTTGAAGGAAACACTGAGTTTGGCTGGCACAGCAAGACATAACTAGAATGAAGGCCTTGCTATTGAGGAAGCCTAACGGGCTGTTAGCTAGAGTTCTGCACTAACTACCATCTCCTTGAAACTCCTCTGCTCATTTTGTGTTAGGAAGCCATGTTAAGGATGCTATATGTGACCAAACAGAGGAGATAACAGTATGAGTCTTGTTAAAATGTGATTCCTCAGAGCCAGAACAAACTTATGATTAAAGAAACTAGAGGCCTTGAATGGGTGGTTTTGGACTTCATCTCTTTTGGACATAAAAGATTTGAGCTTGTTGTTCAGTTTCCAATGAAGAGCTTAACCAGAAGTTCATGGGGTAGTAAGTGGAGTTACTGCGTACTTAGACTGAAGTACAAGTGCGCTGCATCATTAAATGGTGAGATTAAACTTACTCTTTCAGAAAGGTCTGGAAATCCAGCTGCCAGGTGTGCCACTACACCCAAAACACTCTAGGATGAAAACTAAGAATGAAAAAGAAACTAAAATAAAATTCCACAGCAGGGACCACACACTGTGATCCATCACGCACAAATGTGATGGAAACCGCATCAGACAAGCGCCGCTTCCTGGGCTCTGACCAAGCAAATCCCATCAGAAGCTGGCTCCGGGTCAGTGCTCCACCCTGCATCCACGCTGCAGCCTGGTGATGAGCAGGGCTTGGTACAACACTCGGGTGAAGTGCTCTCCGCTGCCCAGAAGTGGAGCTGGTCTCCAGCTGGGGCGTTGCTAAATGGGTGCACAGCTTTTTCTGGAGGAGGTGTGTGTCTTTAAATGTGCTGCAATTCTCCGAGCAGGCACACCTCTGAGACTCCTTTGTTTGTCACAGCACTTGCACATGGTAGAGAGGGTAGGCAGTCTTACTGACTCAACACTGCAGAGGCACAGCCTGCATTGTTGACACCGAATTCAAATGCATGCGACTGCCCCATGCAATTCAAATGCATGAGAGAGATGCCCCACTTTCTTCCCAACACTTACCTGAAAGTAGAACAATTCAGAGATTTGAAAACTCTCCCTCTCAAAGGTGATGCTTACAAGACTGCTGGGTCAAATATTCCATGCACACCTTAGAGAAGCAGCGGGTCCTACTCATACAGGAACAGATACTTTCATGCACTTGTAGAAGCAAATCAGACTCACTGTATATTTTAGAGAAAATAAAAGAAAAAAGCAGTACTGTGGACCCTGTCCTGCAAACACAGAAGGCACGGGCAACCATGTTGACTCCAACGAGAGCTCAAGTGCTTAAATGTTTGAAGGAGTAGGAGATACACTTCACAGAACCCACACACCATATGCTTCTTACTTTTCCCTGCTGACTTTGCACCAATTAAGTCTCCCAATTCATCAGAGCCTGTGTTAGACAGCTGAGGAGGAATCTCAAGTCGAAAGGAACAGGCCTCTAGTGCACAACAAGCTCAGTGAAGATTTTCTGTCAAACATCCAGTCAGAGGACAGCTCCCACCAGCCTCTCTGTGCACCTTGTCTGAAAACATCTATTCTAGTGATCAGAAAGTAACATCTAGATAATTTTCAGTTCACTTTTCTGCATAAATAGCAAAGAGTTCAGGACTTCAGCAACCACAAACATTTCCACTGAAGGCAGTCGAGGAGTGGGTTTCAGACTGGCCATCCCCCTTGTGGATGGGGTGTAAGGGACCCAACAGCACGCGTGCCTATTCGTAAAGATACCATATCATTCTGACAAATGTTTTATTTACAGTTTGTGACACGTGTCATTATCTCAGAATAGTCTGTCAAAAGTGATTTGTTTCTTACTATTTTGATGCAACTAGCAAAACCATTTGAATTGTTAAAGGTACAGTCTAAAAACGCAATCGTTTCAGCATTATTTGAACAGGAGGGCAAGCACACCTTACCACTGGCCAGCTTATAAACATTTTCAGCCTCAGCTGCCGAATCCTTTCAGAAGGAGGGAGTTATTGTTTTCATTTTTGATTTAAGATGAGTGATGGCAAGGTCTCAAGTATAAGTGATAGAGAAAAAAAATCAATCAAGTTCTCACTCCTTTCTGAAGAGTCTTAGGGTATCGCTTTGAAATTTTCTGGTATCACTGAAAAGCTTGACTTTATAATCACACACTCAACGCTTCTTCCTCCTTCAGGATCCATTTAAAGGGATAGCATCAAATTGAAACCTAATTTCATCAAGTGTACTATCAACATTAAGAGTTGTTTTAATCAAAGGTACATTTTGCCCATAACCCAGGTATTTAATCTCTCACAACTGAGAATTCAAAACAGACTCATCTCCATGTTTCCCTCATCTGCATTCAGTTGCCCAAGAGCACCACACTCAGGACTCAAGTACTGCAAAGGAATAATGATACTTAAACAAAAAAAGGTTCTGTTGGACTGTTTGGTTCACTGTTAGATGGTTTTTTTTGACCAAGCTGCCATCAGTGAACCACAAAGTCTTCAAAAGCTGCCACACATTTCCCGAGTTCTAGCACTGTCTTTTCAACATTACCCTGCCTGCTATTTTCTCCTGAGTCTTTACAGCTTTCCCCCCACTCTTTTCTTCTCTGCTTTCTTTGTTCTTTCACCATCCTGTTGACCTACTCTTTTCCCGAAGAGAAAATTAAAATTAAAAACCTCTTATAAAATAGCTTGAAAGAAAATTGTGGCCGCTACCAAAATTCCTACACGTCCCATCTTCCGTGCACTGCATCACCTCTCCCAGCATCTGCGAGGCCGGGCTCTGCCCCGTGCCTCACCTAACATGGCAGAAACTGGACCCTGGCCGAGTCCTTCTGCGATGTGGTCCTCACCCCGGCCATCGGGCAGATACCGTCCAGCTTTAGGACGCTCCTAGAACAGCACATACTGGGTGCTCTGGATGTGAATGGCAGGGCTGTGGCAGTAGCGGTGCCACAGAGGAGGCTCCTGAGGGAAGAGGCAGGGGCTGCCCCAAACCGGATCCAGCCGGATCCAGCCAGCCCACAGCACAGCAGGCAGCAGGAAGGAGAGCTGGCTGCGGCTGGGGCTGGGAAAGGGGGAAGAAAGGTGGGGGTTTCCACAATGTTTCTAATGTGTTGGTTGGATTTTTTAAATTTACTTGCTAATAGCAAAACAGCTATTAAATATTTATGTTAAATGGCAATAAATTAAGTTAAATTCCCCAGCCGAGTCTGTTTTGCCTAATTAGTGAGCAATTTCCCTCTTTTTCTCCTGTTCCTCCCATTTTCTCCCCAGTCCTGCTGGGTGTGGGGGGTGAGCAAGTGGCTGTGAGGGGAACTTGGCTGCGAGCTGGGACAGCTCCTCTGCCCAATTTCATGGCCGTCCATGGGACAATGACCAGCCAGTTCAGTAACCCGACTCTGAAAAGTGGCCAGAATTATAGCAATAACCTCCACTCCAAATGCTGTGTCTGATCTTTAACGCATGGCCATATTCAGGGCCAGACTTCTGTAAGGCAGAGCCAAGCAACTCCAAGAACAAACCTGCATGAACGAGTGGCCAGCTCTCTGTTACTAATACCAAAGACTTGGTCAAATCAATCAGTACAACTGTATTTATTAGTTTGTGTTTGTGGCTGTGCAGACGCTCTCATAAAGACAAGACGTCACTGAAGTACAGAAGGCAAGAGCATGAAGTTAAGGGCAAACATCACTTAAACTTTCAGCACTGCAGGAAGGAATACCTATTTTACAAGTAGTCTGTAATGTGAGAGTGGTACAAATCAGGCAAAATCATAATTTATGTTATGCTTTCATCCTCTTTTGTGAATTACCACAATTCCAACAGCATCTTGGCCTGTATTAAAAACAGTGTGACCAGCAGGGCCAGGGAGGTGATCATCCCCCTGTACTCGGCACTGGTGAGGCCGCACCTCGAGTGCTGTGTTCAGTTCTGGGCCCCTCACTAGAAGAAGGATGTTGAGATTCTGGAGCGGGTTCAGAGAAGAGCCACAAGGATGGGGAGGGCTCTGGAGAACAAGCCTGATGAGGAGCGGCTGAGGGAACTGGGCTTGTTTAGCCTGGAGAAGAGAAGGCTGAGGGGAGACCTCAGCACCACCTACAACTGCCTCAAGGGAGCTTGGAGAGAGGTGGGGGCTGGTCTCTTCTCCCAGGTGATGGGGGATAGAACAAGGGGAAACGGCACCAAGCTGTGCCAAGGGAGGTTCAGGTTAGAGCTAAGGAGGAAGTTCTTTACTGAGAGGGTCGTCAGAAGCTGGCACAGGCTGCCCAGGGAGGTGGTGGAGTCACCATCCCTGGATGTGTTTAAAGAGCGGGTAGATGAGGTACTTAGGGATATGGTTTAGTGGGTAGACAGGAACAGTTGGACATGATGATCTCAGAGGGCTTTTCCAACCGAGCGATTCTGTGATTCTGTGATTCCAAGAACGTTTAACTAAGCCAGTATGATGGCACAGTATCACAGGCCCAGAATTTCCAAAGGACGAATCAACTAAAAGGACTCTACAAGTCAAACCCCCGACTTCTTTTCCTAGCCTTTCCTACAGCAAGCTGCAATAAGACTGACAGGGGTAAATCTGCTCTTCATCAGTCAGCCGTACATTGCAGCTATCTGGGAAAGAGAGTGAAAAAGGCTCTTTCTAAGTGACACCGCCAGGGCAACAAATAGAAAACGTGGAACCCCGAGACACTACTGCTGTGCCAAAGTTAGCGCTACAGACACGTTCGCAGCAGCCCATGGATGTGCCACACAAAGAGCAAGCTTGCTTTCACATCTGAAGCACAGTCAATTTGCACCTTGATTATAAAGCAGTAACCCCATCCTCACTGCGGAGTTTTGACAGCTAGCACCTATTTTGCATCTTACTGCAAAGCTCAGCAGTCGAAGGGCTGACATTTACTAAAAAAACACGAAAAGGTATCCATAGCTGTTACACCATCAGCCTTTCTCACCAACATAATTACCTACTTGTGACAACTTTTATAATAGAAAAGTAGAACTACATATAATTAATCCATCCTATCTATTCCTGGTTTCATGCTACATTTTCATTTTCAAAAAGTTGTTTTTAAAGACCTACACTACCATGGTCCTCGTGGTCCCTTCCAACCTGGTATTCTATGATGGCACGACACCTCACTGGGATCAAAGGATATGCAGTGCCTCCGAGAGGCGCATCGTGAAGCTCAAAACAACACCAAGCTGCCAGTACTTTGTCATCCTCAGCAGACTTCTGTGCCAGTGAAATGCCAAAGCCACAGCAAGCTGTTGCACATCACTGGAGGCCTTACAAGAGTGTTCCCCGAGAGGAGGTTTTGGAAGTAGATAAAGATGGCATGTTTAGATTATCCTGTGCCTGAGAAAACAGGTGTCAGTCACCAGCTATGGGCAGGCCAATATGAATTTGAAAGTGACCTGAATTTTGACTCATTTATACAGGCAGGTGAGTGAAACATTCTCTGCACATTAATGTGTCTTTCAGGACTGGGCTACATAAGGATATTTTACATGATAAGAAGATGTTCTCTGTGTGTGACACTTTTTGTGTCCACATGAGGCAGTGAATGCCACCTAATTTTTCAGCACCAGCTCAGCTGCAGACCACAGGTTTTAGTTGAGCTAGGAACATTTATATGGTGACACAATGTGGTTTAAGACACTTTCTGGAGCTCTAAGGCACTTTGAGAGCTTACTAAGCTGTCACATGAACATCAACATCAGTAACCTTTGGTAGTCTAGAGTTTCACTCAGATCTGTGCTCTCATCTGGATGACAGCACTGTCAAACACGTAAATTGTGCTCTCACCTGATAGAAGGGATTAGTCACAGAGGGACCAGAAGTATCTACCCACTCTGTGCAAAATCATGCAGGACACAGCATTCAAATCCTCAGCACTGGAAAACGGTTCCCATCCTTTAATCAGCTAAAGAGAAAATTCCCCAGTCCCCCCACTCCTGCCTGCTCCCCAAGACTTAATCACACAGGAAAAAAGTTTAATATTCCAATTTAGATTTGACAACATTCAAATCTAATAAACTTGGTCTGACTTTTGAAGCAACCAATTAGTTCAAACCAGAAATCCCTCAGAGTTCATTTAGAAAATGACAAAACAGGTATTTCAATCAGTAACATATTTCTAAAACACCTTCTAGCTGAGGAATTCACTGAAAAGCTTCAGCAGAAACTCTTCCTTTTAGTTTCAACAAGTTAACATATTTGACCAAGAAATATTTTTTCATTATTTTGCTAAGATAACATTTTACCAAGGAAACTCATTTTCCTTCCCCATTTCAAACACCATTCCTTTCAAACACTTTCATTACTATAATAACTTCTCAGAGGACTTGTATTTTTAGCAGGTTGTATTTCTATCCACTGACCTAAATCAACAAATATTTCATTTTAAAAGAAAACAACTTGCTTGGCTTCAGAAAACATACAAAGAACTAAATTCTGGTATGCCCATGCCAACCTCAGGATGTTCAATAAGGCCAAGTACAAGGTCCTGCACCTGGGTAGGGGCAATCCCAAGGACAAATACAGGACAGGGGATGAAAGGATTGAGAGCAGCCCTGAGGAGAAGGACTTTGGGGTGCTGGTCGATGAAAAACTCAACATGAGCCAGCAATGTGTGCTTGCAGCCCAGAAGGCCAACTGCATCCTGGGCTGCATCACAACAAGTGTGGCCAGCGGGGTGAGGGAGGTGATTCTGCCCCTCTGCTCTGCTCTGGTGAGACCTCACCTGGATACTGCGTCCAGCTTTGGAGTCCCCAGCACAAAAAGGACGTTGAAGTGCTGGAGCATGTGCAGAGGAGGCCACAAAGATGATCAAAGGGCTGGAGCAGCTCTCATATGAGGACCGGCTGAGAGAGTTGTGGTTGTTCAGCCTGGAAAAGAGAAGGCTCCAGAGGCACCTTATTACGGTCTTTCAGTTCCTGAAGGGGCCTACAGAAAAGCTGGAGAGGGACTTTTTACAAGTGCAGGTAGCAACAGAATGAGGGGGAATGGGTTTTAAACTGGAAGAGGGTAGATTTAGACTGGATATTAGGAAGAAACTCTTCACTGTGAGGGTGGTGAGACACTGGCACAGGTTGCCCAGGGAAGCTGTGGATGCCCCCTCCCTGGCAGTGTTCAAGGCCAGGTTGGATGGGGCTTTGGGCAACCTGGTCTGGTGGGAGGTGTCCCTGCCCATGGCAGGGGTTGGACTGGATGGTCTTTAAGGTCCCTTCCAACCTAAACCACTCTGTGATTCTATTGCATATACAAATCATCCCACTGAACTCCACCCACAGGAAGGCAGCAAAAGCTCAACACAGGAGAACGTTTCCAAATAGATTCAACCTGGGGGTTGTCAATCCACTGACATTACCTCCCCCCAGAAAATCGAAGCCTGGGAAACTGTATCTGGTCCCTGTTCCACATGCCTCTACTTTATCGAGGTCTTACATTTCCATCAGATAAATTGTTATCTGACAGCACCTCAGCCACTTCCTACCTTTGCATCGATAGTGCTCCGTATCACAGGAGTTACCTATGGAACTCGATCAACTAACGCCTCTGAAGCTAGTACCGAGCAAATGCAACACAGCTGCAATCTGTCAACAGTTCAACAATCCACATAACTGTATTTTCTTAAACGTTTTCGTAACATTTGTCATACGGAGCATTAAGATAACAACAGGCCCTGGTCTGAAGCCTCTTTAAATGTATTTTGTACAATGCATATTTGTCTATGCAATTAAAAACTTGATAGTCTCTATGAAGCAGAAACCTTCAAGATACTTATAAGGTGACTGCAATTGTAATTAAGAGGTAAGAATACCTACTCTATCTCTTCTGTTGCTAATACACAGTTTGCCTTACGTCAAGTGTCATCCAGCTTCTTTAAAATACCCGGCTCGGAGGCAAGCCCTGTTTGATAACAAGAGATGTTTGGAAAAAAAATTAAAAACCAGACACTTTCTCTGGGTAGTGGGTAATTAGATAAAACAGCTTTGTCTGAAAACAAACCTCATAGAGCATCTGCTTTTCTAAGTAAACATTTCAAGCCAGTTTAAAACCAGAACGCAATTCAAAGTAAAAATTAAAATTAAACAATTTTCTTAGAGGCTATGAGGTCCGTGTTGCAATTAACTCATTTATAAATGAGTATGATAATAATTCCTCTACCTTTTAACTGTTGTGACTATTTTGACTGAAAGCCTTTTGGGGTTTTCTGATCTTTATAGGTCCAAGAGATGCCATATATCACAAGGAAAAGCAACACGAAAGCTAATATGGAAAATACCACCCTGCAAAATCATTTCATTTTTGGAACTACAGTTTCAGTACTCAAGGACCAAGCACTTCAAACCAGCAATTACTGCTCTGTGGAGTGCAGCCACATTGCGACCTTAGTTCTGCCTCTGTTTATCCCAGTTATTGCCCCGAAGCCTAAAAGGTACTGGCAGAATATCACAAACATTATCAGCCAGCCAGCCAGGTACCAGATTTCCCTGTCTTATTCCTTCCATTACAACTGTGTGACAAGCAGCGATAGGGACAGTTGACTATCACTTGTAAATAATATATAGAATATTAATATGAGCAGATGTTAATGATTTCATTTGTATAAGTCTGTGACAGTTGCTGATCTATTAGAGGTGTCCAGATCAGCACTGAGACATGGAATTCACTAAATTTTTAAAGGGTTATCTGCAACAAAGCACTAAAGGAGAAGTTTCGTAGAAGACCTGAAGATAAAATATATTTTGACAGTGGTATTTCAAGTTCAGGTCCTATAAGTCTGTGCTTCTGTACCCTTAAATTTCTACTAAAGATGGATATAGTGTATTTGTACGTATAAAACGGTCTTGGATTTTTTTTTCTCACTACAACACAAAACCCCCTTGATCTCCCTTACCTTTAAGCTGACTTGCACTTTGGCAGTATAAAACCAAGTATGACAAATATAATACATTGATCCTCCCGGGCCCTTTGCCCTTGCTCACTTCCTGCATTGTTGCTGATCTGTGAGTTGCAGCATGTGCTGGAGCTTACACACTGCCCCATCAGCCCGCGCTCATGAAAAACCTGGCACGTAATAGCCTACCTATCTGGCACTGAACTAAATCACAGACAAGTGTACTTCAAAAATGATTAGTCAGCATATACATACAGCTTTACAGCCAGCTCCACTGACTCAAATATCAAGACATTTCTTCTTCAGTCTTTCCCTCAAAGCTCATTAGTTTCATCATTAACCTTGAACTACTGATGGCTTGTTTGGGATGCATTACAGTTAAGCCTGTGGAAACAGTACCTCTTTTTTATTAACAGAGGTCCCATAAAAGCCTGCGTTTTTTATCAGTGTGGCAACATTCTGGCATAAACATTGCCCTTTAGGAACTTAAACATCAATGTGTGCCTATTTTATATCGCTAATATGAGCTGGAGGCACAAAGCAAAAACGCAAATCAATAGGAAGTTTCTTAAACACAGGCTTTCGGTTTCTTTTAGTGGTAAGTCAGCACTAGTCACCCAGTTCTTGGTGCCAAAGCCTGCTTCAAAACTGGGTCTGTGTCAGCTTCATCTCATAACACACCAAGCACTATTCAATAATCTTATCTTCCATTTTACCAAGTTCTGATCGTTTTCTTTCTGCGTTTTGCATCTGAATGTCAGAAAGACTTTGCAAAGAATGCCAGCGTTCCCAGCCACTTTGCTAATGCTTAAGGAAGGCTGTTTCTCATGTGTGTCATTACAAGTCTGTCAGCTATAGCTTACCACTCCAGCAATACCTGTTTCTACACAGATAACTTCTCCCCTCTGCCTTAAATCACACCATGCACTGGTTGTGCAGATGAAGAGGCTAGCACATGCAGGCACTATCAGGCTGGGAGGTGAGTCCTCAAAATTCATGGCCTTACAGGATACAGTAGAAGTTTTTACTGAAGTGCATAAGATTGCTTTCCTAAAAGCCCGCATCCAAATATAAAGTCAGTCAGTCCTGGGAAAATATGAAGCTGGCGAGGAGCATTGTGGCTCAGATCCAGATCTAACATACAGTAAAGGGTGGACACATACAATGCAATGCCAAGAACTAGAGACTTGTGGTACAGTAAGCAACAGAAAACTCATCATAGAAATACAAATGCCAAGAGCTTCTGATTAAGTCTCCTAATGAAACCACTGCGCACCACTGTTGATACTCATGGCACCACCACTTTGCCTTTTTTGGTTTGGTTTTTTTTTTAACATTCTCATCCTTTGCCTGTTCCGTTTCTAAACACTTTTTCAAAAAAAGCTCTCTCCAACAGTGCCCTGGTAAAACAGTGGCAACTATGGGATTCGTAACAATAACACATACAGCTAAGTAAATAACTGCCTTCGTGTTTCAGTAAACAAGCTCAAACGTACACTCTAAAACACCAACAGGTAGCAACCACGTTGCTGGTGTACCTCATACCTTAAAAAGAAATCATAACACAAGACAAGAGCTCAAACCGTCTCTTTCACGTGCACATTCTCTGCAGCCAAAACTGATTCTTGAACTTGATTAGAATTGTTAATAGTTTCAATTAATCCACAGCTATGCTTCCCAGTGAATAAACTAACACTCCTTCCTGAGCTTCTCCCACTCACAATTTACCCAACCTTATGTAGGGTTTCCAAGTCACAACGCAATACAAACTTTAAATAAGGAGTTCTACCACTGCCATCAACAAAAAGCTTCTGAATATACTTCCTAACTCATTTAGGAATAACTCATAACATCAGTCACTCACTAAAGCATTCTCCCTTAACACAGGAGGTTCCACTTCAATTGGAGAAGAAACTTCTTCTCAGTGAGGGTGACAGAGCCCTGGCCCAGGCTGCCCAGAGAGGTTGTGAAGTCTCCTTCTCTGCAGACATTCAAAACCCGCCTGGACGCCTTCCTGTGTAACCTCATCTGGGTGTTCCTGCTCTGGCAGGGGGATTGGACTGGATGAGCTTTGGAGGTCCCTTCCAACCCCTAGCGTTCTGTGATTCTGTGTAAACCCGTAGCAGACTTCTTGGAAGGATGACCCCAGAGGTGAAGTTCTGGGTCTGCTGAATGCACTGGCAAATTCACAGCTCCCATTGATTTCGACAGCACATTGATTTCCCCCATCACCAGTAGCAGACAAATTCTCCGTCCCTCACTGTATTTTCCAGTTAAAGTGTTATGCCAGCAGAATTGTTTCCAAACAGCCTGGCTTGTCTGTCTGTGCTTGTACTCCATCCTTTTTCTGTAGAGACAGCCACATGCTCTTGCATATGGAAAATTAACACCCCTCAGCACACACAGACACATCTCGCCTCTGCTATGGAAGCAAGAATTACTGGAGTAAGTATACATTTAAAAAGAAAACTATTACTGTAGATGAAAATAACAGAAATGTGGCATTGAAACGGTTGATCTTCAGATGACTAAAAGAAGTTAACCTTCAGGAGTGATCAGATTTCCAGCTTTGCTACAGGCTCATCACTCCTGGGGCCTGTGCATGGTGCGCAGAGTTCTCAAGGACAGTTTGATTTCTGGCATCTCTGGACAAGTTGGAAATTGTAATTGCAATCACAGTGAGCTTCTGTGCCTGGAACTGACAGGCAAACAGTTCACCCTCCTAAGTGGCTACACTTACAGTGTGCATAAGTGGGAGGAAGAGGCGAGACTGCACAAAAGGGAGTCTACAATCAGGCGAGTTAGGTCACTCCTTGCCTGCCACCCCCAGCAACTTAAGATGATGGAGTGAAATCCTGTCTGAATTGCAGCTGATGCGCACTGCCAGGCAGTGCAGGAACACTGCTGTTCATTATCAGCTATTCTTACGGAGACCCCTTATGCCATCTGGAAAGGAGGATGTTTATAAATGACAGCAGAAGAGGATAGGACAAAACGTCTCGTTGCTGCCGTAAAGGATTTCATTTGATCCTAAAGCTGCCCTTTAAACTGAAGTTCAAGATTAACTTGGTTGTATTTCTCAAGCAGCCATGCAGTCAGTGGAATGTCTGTGGGGTGTCTGGATGTACTGTCCAACTACTGTTAGTAGTAATGTCTTCTCAAGACTTTCAGAAGCACCCACATGGACTGCTGAAGACCTGGGTCAAACACATGGCTAGGTAGCATGAGGTGCATACATTCAAAATAACTCCAGGGACAGACAAAAATACCTCTCCAGTCACTCACATAGTCATGTAAGGCATTATCTTACAAGGAGACTCAGTGTAAATGCATCTGTGTCAACTGAGAAACTACATCACAGAGTACGTCCATAGGGAGCTCCAAAGGCTCTGTGAAAGCCACCGTGGGCCAAGAAAGGAACCCAAAAGCTGCAGCTTAGAACCTTTCTATGTCTAATGCCAATGGTTGAAACCAAGAAAAGGTGAAGCCTTCTCTCACCCTCCCCACCTGCCTAGCTAGCTGTATCTCCAGGGTACTTTCCACAGCGACATCTATACACACCTGAAGAAAGCAAGCAAGCACCCAAACCTATCCAGATCTCTGCAGGTTTCCAGCTGAACCGGAGACAAAGTTCTTTTTTGCTAGTTAGCTACGTTTTTTTTCCCCTCTTGAAACCTCTGAACCACAGGTAAGTTCAATATGTCTTGAGGACTTGTCTTTCTAATAAGAGAGGCTTACAATTCAGGAAAAGCTGTTTCTCTTTCTTTATTTTTCTTCAGTACAAGACATCTGACTGCTTTATTAATTTAGTTAATTAGGCCAGACATAAATAAAAGATGTGGGTATCAGCCCCCTATATGAAGCTTTAATTTGTTTGTTGCATGCCTGGTGGAGGTCATTGTCACTTATTACCTTTACACTTCACTTGACAAATGCTCTCCTGCGCACTGAATGCTGCTCCTAGAGACAGCAGGGAACTACAGCAAGTCCAGGCGAAGTCAAGAAGCCCCCTAGATCTTAATTATAAAACCATAAAGGAAACCAGCTGCCTCTGAAGCTCTCTGACCAGGAAACAAATGAGAATGGGAAATTTATTTCTAACCATAAATCCCAGACCCTTCAGTTTAATTTTTCCCAAGTTAACTTTCTCACCTAGCTAAGCAGCACTGCTTTCTATTGTTAGCTTCTGGCCCAGTATCAGCTGACCACCATCAGTCAAAGTGTCTTCATCTCAATGAGCTCAGGGACTCCAAAGAACTCTGTGTATGCAGACTTGTGCTTGCGGCCTCTAATTATTTTCTAACAGATAACGGAGCGTTTAAGTTCAGAGAGGACAGATTAAACTCGAAAACAGATCAAAACTGGACAGAATCACAGCTCACAGGATTACTTCCTGGAAACACCAAGCTTAGAGGGCTAGAGCAGAAAGGCTCTCATCAGTTGTCTCTCTCAGTGACAAGTTAGTTTAAAGATTTATTTTTGCCTCAAAAATGGTTTGCTATGCTTTCCGACTGCAGCATGACTTTGGAATGTATTACACTAGCAGTTGAGCATCTGGTTTGATGTCAAACCATTTGACCAGGCCAAGGGATTCTTGACTTACCAGAGAATCATAACAGTCAAATAATTTGAGGCTGAGGAGTGGAAATTGTTTTCAAAAGTAAAACTGTAAGTCCCTGTTCTGCTATCAAATAGCCTCTTAGCTGCACATTTGCCTTTTTTCCTCACAACAAGCCTTCTTCTAAAACTCAAGACCTTCGTATATATTGTTACCAGACTTAGGGTGAGGAGGAGGATGCTCTTTTCTGCTGATACCCCCTGCGCCCAGTGGTGACTTCCCTCCTCGACACACTGGCAGACAGAGCAGTGGCAAGAACACCTGCACTCTGGATTCAAGTTCCAGTGCCCTACTTGGGGACGATGAAGCGTAATCAGTCGAGCAGGGAGGAGAAACTACGCCCCACAACTTAAGCACCTAACCGTTTCAGCTCCTGAGGGGAAATTCTTTAGCCTGTGAAATTATTCCAGAAATAATTCACGTTCAGAAATAAGTGGAAAAAGGGTAAATATACATTTTACAAAACGGTAGCAACAACCTCTGCAGGGTGAACAGAGATCCACAGAAGTCTATTGGTAAATTCTGCTTCTGCCCTGGAGAAGGGGTATGGCTTACTTAGTGGACTTTGGATTGCACTGCTGTAACAGACACAAACCACTGCAGTGATAAAAGAAGTCTATGGGTACATTCTGCTTCTGCCCTGGAGAAGGGGGTATGGCTTACTTAGTGGACTTTGGATTGCACTGCTGTAACAGACACAAACCACTGCAGTGATAAAAACCATGCAAGAAAGCAGGGAGCAGAGTCAAAGAAAGAAGAGCTAGCTGGGAATGTGTGGAGAAAGCCTGGAAAACAGACTGCTGCAACTCACTGAAGAAAAATGCCACATATGGGATGTACTTTCTGGTGCTGGCCAATTCATCATCCCCTGCTGGGAGGAGGGTGGGAGGTGTTTGGCCATAGCAGGTGCTACCATCAGGCATTATATCATTATAGTCATTACAGATCCATTAGGGGGTGTTCAAAGTGCTGCCATGACAGCCCAGTAGCCAAATTGTTGTTCTTTACTCTTTTAGCATAACATTTAGCAGAATTCCAGGACCTCGCAGAGCACTTTTACAACAACGCCAACGGTAGAAGTTTTAACCAGTGCCTATGGACAATGCCACTAACATCTACACCAGCTAATTCTGTAGACACTGAAGTGTCCCAAGTACTCTCTCTGTACAAACCACTGTTTTCAAGCGGCTTTAGATTTTCCAAAGCCTCTCTAAAAGGAATGCTAAGTTTTAATTGCAAGTACAAGGACAGACACAACCAAGTAATTGCTGACAAAAGCACACCTGTACTTGACAAGCACAAAAACATGAGTCAAGTGTGTGACTCATACAACATCTCCTTCCCATTAACCTCCTCTTCCCATTCATAACCAACACATCAGACACTTATTTAGTAAAGAGTTAACACCCACCATGTTCATAATGGCACATCCACCTATATGCCTTCAAAAAGCAACTGATACAACTGCTTTTGACCAACAACAACTACTCATAATACTCTTTTTACTGAAATCACAACTGATCCATGTATCAAATGCATTACCGATACAAAACATCTTATTTCTCCTTCTTGTCACTTCTACCAACTAATGATGAAATTTAATTCTTTTTTATTATGATTAAAAATAATGTTTAGTTTAGTGTAAACTTCTAGGATTAAAAATAACTTTGTAAGTTTTCTCTCACCTCGTTGCCACTGGGTCAGAGACTCATGAGAAACTGTCAATTTAAAGAGAAACCTTTCCTATTGCGGCTGTACTTTACATAGTTAAAATCTCTAGAGTTTCCAAAAAACCTTCATAATTTCTGAACATGTGGTCCAGTGAATGAAGTCAATTGATCAAGCTGAGCTAGGAAACCTCAGACAAGTAACTGTGTCGTTTAACACAGACCTTATGTTTTCTTTGTAGAGTGCCTGAAGGTTAATCAATAGCAGAGAAGGAGATATTACTGCTATTTCTCTATCAGATATGGGGTCAGATCCTCAGCTGGTGCGAGTTGCTCAGTTTCACTGACTTCGATGCAGTGATAACAATTCCCCCATCTCGAGGCTGGGCTCTGCATCGCTGACTGCCAGCACCAGACATGGAGCGCAGGTCACGTTCAGTGGCCTTGCACTCCATGCATGTTCACTTCAGAGGGGTGCTGAATACCAGCTTTCCTCTTTCTGGAGTCCTTCCATTACCAATATTCTTGATCATTATTTTATCCATTAAGCGAACATTACCTTTACCCCTTTAGAGTAATCCATTCCTTTCACAGGGCCAAAATGGCCTTTTTTTTGCTTTCGGTGTACAATGATTATTGAATGTCACCTACACAAATGTGCAGTGCTCTGTAAAAAGCACAGGAAATCCCCTCATCTACACAGCCTTTGGCCAATTGCCTAAGAACTCACACGTGATAATTTGTCTGAAACAGCCAACTCCGTAACTGTACATTTTCTATTCATTTCTAGATGGAAGTACAGACTATATAATGGGAGTACATTCTCCTTGTGGTTTAGTGCCTCACTAATGCTAACCAAATTAAGCCTATACACTGAACAAACTTGCCAGACTTACAAGCCCTATGTAATTTTCAAGTTCACACAAGAGATTTACAAAAAGGGTGCAAATTTCTACCATTTGTCAAAAGCCTGTCACTGAACAGGACACAGTCATTCACAGTGTCAATGAGGCTTGATCTTGACACGGCGCTAAAAACTGAGTGCACAGACTCTGTGAACGTAGAACATTCATGAAAATTACGATCTTGACCTCTTATTAACAATATTTCAGGTTAATTAAAGCAAAAGGACTTTTAAAACCCAGCGTATTTGAATTGTCTTTCCCCTCCCTGTTATGCTTTGCTGCTGCTGACAGCTCCCAAACTCAGAGTGCTTAGTTCTCAGGAACACTGAAGCAGAAGAGCACTGAGGCTAAATTTCTGTTCCTGTGAGTTCTGCACCAGTGGAGACTTGAGTACGTGGTAAGACGTAACTCCTTCACTCTCTTGTCTCTGGCTTTTCTGCCATGGAAAGATAAAGTATCTCGCACATGAGACAGAGGAGTCTCAACCTTCCACTGATGGGAAGACCATTTATTAAAAAAGTCAGGCATCTTAGGGTCCATTATATTTGCACAGTGAAAAATGCTGTCCTTCATTACCACGGCACTGATATCACCCTGGTGGTGCAGGTACTTACAGTTCTGGAATGGAATGGTGCACATGTAACACACCAAACAGGGCAGAGCACTGCCTCATACAGATCTGCCTAGCTCTACAGCTTCACAGAAGCAGCACAGACCTACTCGCTTTTGTTTGTTTGTTTGAACATTGCTTCAACAAATGCTATAGATAAGCATTAACACTGAGACAGCTTGTCAAAGACTAAGGGAAGAAGGGAAACAGCCCACACACAAAATTTCAGCAGCTGAGTTTTTCTAAGGACACAATATTGTAGAACTTGCTGAACATCAGCATGGTATCAGTCTTGTGTACAAGCCTCCTTCTACTATTTAAATAGAAGGAAAGAAACTGGCAGAAATCCCTCCTTACAATCTCTGCAGACTACAGAAAGACACCTCCTACCCACGACTCGGGTAGGCTGATCACCCCTTACTTACATCCATAAACTCTACGTTGGCTTTCGGACCAGTGGTCTCGTTAAGGATCTTAATGGCCACAGGAATCTTCACAGTTTCTCCCTCAGGGACCCAAATGCCCTAGAAAGATTAAAGAAAAAGTTACAAAAGACAACAATCATAGAGACTTCATTCATTCATTCATTCACTCAGAGTTACAGTTCTTTTTGATGCATTTTGTCACATTACGCAGTTCAGTTACAAACCTCAGAACTGAGAATACACAGCATTATAAAATAGTAAACATTTCACAAATCTACTTCTTAACTCATATCTGAGAATTAAAAGCTGAGAAGGCTAAAAAGTAAACTTTTAATTTAAAATTCACAAACTGTCTCTTGGTCTAATTTTCCATCCTTCTTGACTATTGCTGTGCTCTTGGCAACCTCATGGTACCCATCTCCATCACTTTATTATCGTCTAACTTTATTTGAACTGATTATTACAAAATGCATTCCCATGACCCTGTAGCTGTAGTGACCTGGTCTGTACTTCCATTTCCCAAAGGGCTGGGTGATTGGTTTGACTTGCTCACTAAACACTACTGCATGCCTTTGAGATTTGGACATGACAAACAGATCTTAGAAAAGTCTTTCACTGCAGTATCTTTTCCCTTGTAGGTTCTGCTCTTACACCCTGGTTGTTAAAGGGTGCATCGACTTAGCTCATCTTTTCTAATGAAACGGAAGAAACAAAAACTATCACAGTTTATCTGATGACAATAGCATTTTACAAAGTATGATCACTAATACAAGACCCACGTGGCACTTGCGAAACGAGAGACAAAGTTCATCTAGCTTTCCAACAGTGTACTGTAAAGCCATGTGTAAGAACAGAATGATAACCTTTGATTCTTCATTTTAAGATCAAGACAGCCCAGCTTGCATGCAAGGATGCTTGTGGCTGACACTCCTTTCCTTACCAAGAAATAATATCTGCATGTCTGATTAAAATCAAAGTTAACATTTGAGCCTGAAGATGGGCTCCTCCCACACAATTCCACTACGCTATGTGTTTCCCAGACATGCAGGACTCGTGAACCCATCCACGGTATGGCATCCTTTGCTGCAATGCAGAACCTGACTGTTCAAAAGCTGAATGAGGGAACTCACTGCTGTGCACTGAAGGCTCTTACCTTGTATACAGTCCCAAAGGCTCCAGAGCCAAGAACCTTGACTCTTTTCAGCTCAGTTTCCTTCAGGATACGAAGCTGTGCTTGGTTAGGTGCTGTGCCACTTGGAGTCAAGGGCTCCACAAGCTGTGAAGGAAAATCCAGCAGTTTTAAATACTTGACAGTGTGAAGACCTGTCAGAAGTTCATACCGAACACAACCAATCTAACTAAATACTGGAGTAAGACAGTGATGGGGTCTATTGATTATTGAACCGCCAACCTGCGAAGGGATTTCTCACCTTCAAAAGCAAATGAGCAATGCTAAGAAACCAAGAGATCTAATAAAGAAAGTCCTCCTTCAACATGTAGCAATTTCCACCACGAACTGCACGATGGAATTACGGACTGGAAATTGAACTGGTGTCACAATAACACCCCCAAGGACTTTTGCTAATGGAGGCAGTATAAATATTTTCTACATGACAGAAATACAGCATTTATTATCAGTGCACCACATTCTATTTTTTCCCATTTTACTGCCTTTTAAGTTGGCCATATCTCTTCTTAATAGCCCTGACTTAATGGCTCATCACGTTCTTATTCTGTTTTGAGGAAGGGACTGCTTTTCTGAACTTCTGTTGTACCATACAGGAGGACAGCTTTAAGGAGGAAACCTCTTACAGTAGATCACTAACTTATAACAGTTACTAATTTACTGCAAAAAGGGCACAATTAAACAATTTGCTCAAAATGGTCCAAGAAACTTCGTAAATAAGCCACAAGGGTACGTTCAGTGAAAAATGTTCTCACACCTCAATGCTGTACCAGATTTATATTTCTCTGTCAGAAAATAAAGAATGCTTTTAAAAATAAATTAAAAATACATAAAAAGGACAATACTCTAAACAATGAAAAATAGTCCGTTCCTTTACAGGATGAGGAAAATAACTGAGGGCTACTCCAACTCAGACTGGTTTGAAACCACTGCAGTATTGCAAAGTAATCTGTTCACAAGGCTAAATGCACAATGCTCTGCAGCTTGAGAACTACTTCTATGGCTCTTAAAGCATCATGAACTCCTTCATTGGTTGACCAGACTACTTTGGTTCAGATTAAGAAAAAAATTTAAAAGTATCTGCAGATTATTGGAGTAAGAAAACATAACAAAACCAAACAGCAATGAGTTAGGTCATCACAGAAATAATTTGTAAGCTGTACTTTTTTTGAGTGATTCATCTTTCCTCTTTTCCACTTCAGATGTCCAGTACTTACATGGTAAAAAGGAAAGGTTTGCTGTAAAAGACAAGTAGACAGACTGGCAGTACATTTCTGTATTTTCAGCTTGTGATGGGTGAAACCAGTTTCCGTGCCACAGTCCACCAACACAGGTATGGCAGGGAGAAGTATTGAGGGCATCTAAAAAAATGCCTGTAGAGTTTTATTTAGAATAATCTACAGAAAGAGAAGTCTGTTACATCCTTCAGCTAGAAACAAGAGACCTTAGTTGAAGCTATCCTTGTGTGTATCTCAGGATGCTCCTGCTTTAATCTTCAGTATGTAAACCGAGACAACAGCTTCTCCACACATTCACATAGGAGACCTTGGTCCCTCAGGAACCGCTGTCAGTGACAGCTTTTATCTGACCAAATGGAGAATGAGAGATGAGCTTCAACGCCAGTACTCCTCAAGTCCAGTGAAAACTACCTACCTAAAATCATTTATGTTTAAGAAGGGGCTGATACAATGGCAAGATTTATGTATAATAACATGTCATGATATTATGACATTGAGTATTGTCAAGCTTTCTGTACAACTGAACAGTACTTAACAAGCAACACAAATTCTAGCCAAGCACAAATACACTTAGGAAAACAGACTGGGGATGCATAACCCATTTGCTCCCAGGCTCTACAGTGGAGATGAGTGGGAGCAGGACCCTTGGAAGAGAACAGAAAACAGCACTGTTAACACAGCCTTATCCAAGAATCAGCAGCTAACAATATTCTCAAGCTTTATTATCTCACAAGGGAGACCCTAATTTAAAAATAGCATCACTTGCAAAGTGCCTTCAGTATAGGACTGAGGAGATGGTATCTTTGCTGTTGCTGACAGATAAAGATTCAATGTTATGTTTAAATACATTTCCTGGATTGCCCCCTCCACTACTGGCATTTCAAAGCAGCATGGAGTGGACACAGCACTCCTTCCCATAGCTCCACGACATGTTCTTACCAGTAGACCTCTGAACTTCATTCAGTTAAGCACTGGGAAGTAACTTGACTTAATAAAATACATTATTTATTACTGATCACGACTACAGGCTTCGACAAAATCTGGATCACAAAGGCAATATATGCACTGGGAAAAACAGTAAGCGACAATCTTCACATCTGAGCATTCCCGATGAGCTTAAGTTTGTATCAGAGCTTCCTGAAGGAACTTTAGCAAAGTTGACCTCAGAATGTACTACGTGAAAATCTGTAATATCTAAGCACGAGAGCTGCTTTAATTTACTGATGAACTAGGATAGAAGTTCAGTTAAAAGCAGAATGGGAGTTCAAAAATCCGGTGGAATGTGACTTTGTGATCACATGGATCTTTTTGTCTTCGAAAGTCACGAATTTACACATGTTCAGAAAACTAATACCTCAAAACACCTTCATCCATTCGATCAGCTTAGTCCTGCAGAAGGCAGCAAAAGGACTGCTACAGATCTCTCTGGTAACTGTACTGAAGACCTGAACATCTTTAATATGAAAGCAGAACAGCTCCACATATCTTTTTAGACATTCTGTGAGAAGAAACACACGCTCACCTCAGTCTCCAGGAATCTTCGCAACGCTCGCTTCTTTTTAATGCTTTTGCGCCGAACGTACACGGCAAACGTCAAGCCCACAATGACGATGATGAAGAGGCCACCGATAACTCCCGCAGCAATCAGAGGGGTTCTAGCAATCAGAATCAGACACTTTATTTTCAGGTAGAGTAAGACACCAAAGAATGGTTGGATACATAAAAACAATCAGTTGGAAAGCTTTTCAACTGCCTTATGACCAGAATTTCTAAGTCGGTCCAACTGGGAAGCCAGGGTAAACACACTATCATAAGGTGTGACTTTTCCTGGTTTTAATCAATAGATCAATTCCACTTTTTTCAAACCACCATGCATATGTGAGGAGTTGTGTGGACAAGGAGACACAACATGCACTTTGATGGCAAATGCAAATCTGCAATGGCAAAATGAGGATACGGGTATCTGCAGTTTTGCTGCAAGAACTTTTAACTGTGCTTACTCTTTGGCTCCATCTCTATTAACCCATGGGCTTGTGCATTTAGGGGGAAAAAAACCTCATGAAAAATTGCCTAAACTACCAATGCGACATGCCTTTGTGAGTACAGAGAAAGCGAGATGCAACTTCGAACACGGTGTTTCATAGACAGGGAGGCATCATTCTCATACCCCTTTTTTAAGCAGAGGATATTTATATTTGAACAGTGTAATTAACTACTAGAACCACACACCCTCTTGGAACTCCTAGTTCATTACTATTACACATAAACATTTTGGTCAGGGGTCAGGGCTGTACCCATCTGGTTTTGCTGTGGATTTTCAGCACAGTCAAAACCCAGACCAAAAGACTGGTGTGTTGGAGACCAAAAGCTTCTGTGAACAATGCCAAGCAAGGCTTAGCACAAGAAACCACTCCTATAAATGCTTTCAGCTTCCCAGAATTTTGAGCAGCATGAGCTACAATTACTGATTTGTTTTTCCACAGCGATAAGACGCAGTAGGCTGGCATCGTGGTAGATACTATGCAAGCACAAAACAAAAAGACTGCCTCAGAGAGTCACTTTGTTTCACTTCAGTGCCCATGTACGGAGATCGCCTACACAGACAGTGGAGAGAAGCAGAAAAGAAGAAAAAGTCAAAGCGATAGGTGCACTCATTCTGTTTTCTTTCTCCCTCTCCCCACTCCATCCCTAAAAAGCAAGTAGCAACCTCCAAACCAAAACCTTGAATTCAGCATTTTCACAGAATACCATCAATTACTAGCAGAAACACACCCAACTTCACATCCCTCCAACAACAGTGGGACAGCAGCTGAAAAGATGGGTAAAAACAGACGGCGTGACAACTGCAGAGTAGAAGTGGTGCTGAAACCGCTGCCTAGTAAGTACAGGAAACAGGTTAATATCACTGCTAGATTTTAATAGTCTTCCTCAGTTGTGGCTGATGATGAAGGATACATTATGGTCTATTAATAAGAATGTACCACACAGATATTGAAAATGTAAAGGTGTCTGCCTCAGAAATAGTTAATTGATTTATCTGACCCTTTATTCTTCTGTTTATGTCCTACCACAAAGCAGAGCAGTGGGAAGCAGTGCCAACTACTCTGCCCTGGTGAGACCGCATCTGGAATATTGCGTCCAGTTCTGGGCCCCTCAGTTCAAGAAGGACAGGAACTGCTGGAGAGAGTCCAGCGTAGGGCTACAAAGATGATGGAGGGAGTGGAGCATCTCCCTTCTGAGGAGCGGCTGAGGGAGCTGGGGCTCTTTAGTTTGCAGAAGAGGAGACTGAGGGGAGACCTCATTCATGGTTATAAATATTTAAAGGGTGAGTGTCACGAGGATGGAGCCAGGCTCTTCTCGGTGACAAACAATGATAGGACAAGGGGTAACGGACACAAACTGGAACACAGGAGGTTCCACTGAAATTGGAGAAGAAACTTCTTCTCAGTGAGGGTGACAGAGCCCTGGCCCAGGCTGCCCAGAGAGGTTGTGGAGTCTCCTTCTCTGCAGACATTCAAAACCCGCCTGGACGCCTTCCTGTGCAACCTCATCTGGGTGTTCCTGCTCCGGCAGGGGGATTGGACTGGATGAGCTTTTGAGGTCCCTTCCAACCCCTAACGGTCTGGGATTCTGTGATCTAACCTGGTTTGGTATACTGAGGTGTGTCTATGTTACCACAGAGTAGTCTTGAAGCCCATCTCTAAACTGTCCTAACTGTCCCTTGTCACAGCAGTTTGGTTCAGAGAAGTCTCAAAGCACACAACCTGGGCTAATTTCAGATACCAACCAGAAGATCTGTTTCTGCAGTGCACCTATAATGTGCTCCGACCTCTAACTGGCATTAAGGCCCACAGAATCAGACTGGGGCTAACTCAAAGAAAAATCCCTTGCAGCAAACATAGCCTAGACACTGGGACCATTACCTATTTCACCCTGCAGACCCAATCCTACCGTGTCACTCGCATCATGTTAATGGAGACTAAGTCTCACACTCCCACACCTAGTTACTAAAGCATCCTGTCTGAAGCACAACTACCACGTTTGCCCAGGGAGAACACGTTAACTTCACACAACACTGTAAGGCCTATTATAGTTCAAAGATTTCACGACAGAAACCATAAAGCCTGCAAATAAGGAAGCTGAATGTTGTCTGGCTGTGAAATGGATTATGATATTCAGGAAATGCAAGTCCAGTACCATCTACTCTTCACGCAGAGACACTCCTCCTTCATCTAGTTTGGCTTTAAGGCACATTCCCCTTTCTACACCCATTGGTTGCTCCACTGATTCTGGACCTGGCATATCCACCAAAAAAACCACTTCTCTTCATTTGCATGTGCTTTCCATGATGCTGATGCAAGAAACTCTTTAAGAGGCGATTACAAAAAACACTGGACATCAAAGACTTCCACGGAGCTAGCACTCATTCACGTTCTTGAGCAGAGGGGTTTTTTAATGCTGTATGATCAGTCACATCATTTTCAACAAACACCACCAAAGCACAGACTGACAAAACAGGCAAGAGATCTCTCGGCTTTAAAGTGCATATTAATAACTATCATAACAGCTGTCAAAATAAATAATTAGCGTTTTATGGTACTGTGTACACTAAAAATGGTCCAAACAATATTTACATGATAGACCATAATAAGGAAACCATTCCAAAGGAGACACAGATAGTGAAGAAAATAAAATGAAGTTACACATTCTTTGCAGTCTTTTATTGTTATAGAGTGCAGGGGTTCAAAATGAATCTTTATTATCAACCATGCCGACTCTCTCTGACATTAAAAATCCTCATTATTTTTAGTAGTGAACTGAAAAAAAGCAAATCATTTTCTCCAAACAGCATTTAGTCATTTATGTGAAATATGCTGTAATTGAGTATTATATCTGAATTTTCAGGATATTAATTATCTAAATGATCAAATTAGCTAAACACACCATCAAGAAAGATTATAAAAGGAGTGTAAAAGGTATAATGTAGCATGTGAGCAAAAAACCCCAAACATTGAAATGCTAAACAAATATCTGAAATACAGAAAAAGTTCTATTCTCAACGCAAATGGTGATCAGCTGCCTTCACTCTTACGTCCACCATCCTTGCATGAAAATCATGACAGACACAAACACCGCAGACCTAAACGGACGTGTTTGTACATCCCACAGCACCTCCTCACTCTGCTGAGCTAAGCCCCACAGTCAGCAATCATGTGTTTGATTTCCTGCACCGCCTCATGACAAGGCCCTGCCTTCAGTGCTTTCTGGTACCATCAATGCACTTCACTGTTCTCAACCGCACGCAGATTTATTTTCTAAGCCAAATTTTCTGGGTGTCACCAACCTCATTGGGGTTATTTTTGCTTATGTTTGTCTGGGGAAGTTTGTTTTCTCTCTCTTCTGCTACATCTTCAAGCCTCCCGTATAATTTCTCTAATATTTTTGTGTTTGCAGTAGCTCGTATTTAATACTCTGGTGAATTCCATTAACATGCTGTTTACCTTTCTTTCAGATAATTGCTAAGGTTGTTTAACATGGATCCCTGCAAGCTGGTGCTGATCAGAGGTGTTGCTGAAGGCACAAAACCCTTCTCCCATTTTGTTTTTTGAATCCAATCCTTTTTTTGCACATGCACCTACCAACAGTTCAGCTTCACACACTGCTGGACACACCAACCTCCTTCTCTCTCTCTGGTGGCATTAAGGGCTCAATCCAGTTACATTTTTGTTACCTTACTGTCCCACAACCACCTCTGTGAATGCACTTTGCTACATTTGCCCAGCTCAGACTATGGCTCACTCAAACCTAATTCCATGGATGTTAGCAGGAGCAATGTGGATGAAGAGACAAAAATTTCACTATCAAGAAACCTCATTTTGTTTAAGTCATTTTTAAAAGCCTGGAGGCCCCATTTCTCTCTTAGGGCTCAGAAAGGCTCGAGTCAAGCAGAGAGAGGTAGTTCCACATCAGTCCTGCCTGTCCAGCATAATAATGACCAGCCAAAAGTTGAGTCTAGCTCACATTCTTTTCAGCTCCACCACAAATCCACCAATGCGAATCTCCTGATACAGCCACTACTTTCCTTTAAACGCTGAAAAACTACCCAAGAGGGTGACAAAAAAAATCTCTGCTAGGTGTTTATAGACTTCTATGCTCACCAAAATAGACTTGGCAGTCCAAGAAACATGGCCCTGGATCATAATTCAACCCCAAATAATTAATTTGCTGTCCCCCACCTCTCCCTCAGTTGAGGACGGTTGATATCCAACTACTGACTGGAAAAGGTGGTGTCAGGGGAGGCAGCGGGAGGGGGAAAAAAATATCCCAACATGTGAAAAATCCTGCATTTTAAACTGGAAATTGTGTATCTGTGGCTAAAAGTTGAAAGCAGGATTCTAGTATTCCCTTAGGAGACATGAATAATATATATTTCTTTTTAAATGTGTTTTCATATTTAAAGCATGTAACACCCACTCCCACACACCAAAATTGAGATGAAAAGTTCCAAGTCAGTATTCCAAGGAGGACAAGGACACCTGAAGAGCAGCAGAGCTCGTATCAGCCCATCCACCCCAAAACACCAACACATCTGCAATTCCCACAGTGCTTTCAGACCAGGTAACAAAGCCTAATGGCTGACTTAGACGAGTACATGGTCTCATCCTCTTGACTGGAGAGTGCGGCAGAAGGGGGCAAGGAAACAGAACTGCGGTCCACGGAGTGAAGCTGAGAAAGAACACCTGCTTTTCTCTCTTTGGCATGAACCCACCTAATACGACAAGTAAATACACTGAGCTTTGGAGCTGAGCTGTTAGAAGGCTTGAAGTTCCTGCCTCAACCTCTCCCACCTTCCCCTCCTTTGAGTTTTGTCTATATATCCAAACAGGATTTGTTACAACCTTGAATATTTGCTAAGCAGTAAATTTTTGTTATCAAGGCATTATCGTTTCCTGAAGGACCATTCACACGTTCTGCATTCCTCGCCCCTTCCATCAGTGGGGGAGTTCAGCTGACTTTAAAGTTGTGCTTTTAGAGATCTAATGGGTTCTGCTAATCCTGGAACCATAATCTTAGTACTTAAAATAAACAAGATAAACAACCAGGCTGGGAAGCTAATTTGTGAATGTTTTAATAGCTTCTCTCTGCTGTACAGCACTCCCCTGGCAGAGCTCTAAAACCACAGTTCCGGAGTGCCTGGTATTCATGAACAGTGCTCCCTGGGGGGCAAAAATTCACATTGCTGTTCACATTAAGACTTGCTTTGTTTTGCATTTCTCTTTTTCAGGAACAAGGCTCCCTTCCCCCTTTCTCCACCTAAACTGAAGGTGTTTGTATACTGCCAAATGTCAGCATTAATGTACAAATAAAGAGTTCTTATCATGCATAAACACAAATTTTAACTGGCAGCTGACCTCAGTTCAATGTCCCAGTGACTACCAATTCTGCATTTAATCTAGATATGAGCAAACTGCATTCCATTGTACTGCCCATGAGCTGCAGTTATACCCTGGTGGCAGGCAGTCCTAGCCACAACTTCTCAGTTTCAGTTTGCAAAATGACCACAATGCTGTAATCCATGTCTACGTCCACTCAGCAGTTAAACATCAAACACAGTTTTCACTTTGGACAAGGCTAGCACTGACAGATCTCCAAGTCAAAATTGCTTTTCCCTTGGCCACACCAGTTCTAATACTAAAGCCTTCCTCAAGGAAGCATTTAAGGACATTTCTAGATCACTACAATCAAGTTATCTGTATGCTCGAAGTTTTTTCACTGGCTTTGCCAAATGAGAAGAGCATGTGCAGTCTCCAAATGACAGTGCACACACCCTGCTCCCTCTAGCACACCACTAACCACGATGTGCTGCTGAGAGCAACTGTGCTGTCAGGACATACCAAAATGTTCACCATCTGGTGACATCACTAACTGAAGGCTTGCACATATCTTGGTTATCAGAGTGTACACTGAAAACAACACCTACAAGGCTTACACAAGTATATTATGCGCATTCTTTAAATCCAAAGTGTATAAAGAAAGGATTCCTCATTTCATTTACCCAAATAAATGAGAACAAAGGGAAAAAAACCCCAAACATATAGCTTTGAAAATGAATATAACCTAGAACAGCAGATGTAAATACGTATCGGTTCTAAATTTATGACATCTTTATTATCATTAAGCACACACAGTGCACAATAGATTTCTTTAAAACTCGTTTTAAATCTGAATGGCATAGTTCAGGAGAATAACCACACTTCTGTTATGTTTTCACCATAAGCTACTCTCAGTTTTAACTCCCAGTTCATATGGCTGACTGGGAATAAATACTGACATCTCTGTGATTACAAGTATCAATACAGAGGCTTCTCATGGGCTTCTCTCCCCATAAAACTGAAAAGCCCATCCGACATCTCTTGCATCCTTGGTATTTTCAGGCTGAGGTTTTTCTCTTCTGCCGCAAGATAAAAAAGAAACGTTACTATGAAGAACTTGCACAGTGGCTTTGTTTTGAGGCTTGCTCTCAAGTAAAGAGATCAACGTTCCTTGTAAACTATGCCAAGTCAGGCCCTGGATAACGTAGATTGATTAATCTGTGACAGAAAGCCAGTTAAATCCACAGGATTGGACCCACAGGTGAGGCCAGTTCATCAAGTAAAAGAACAATCCTCTTTATAATCTTGTCATATTTCCCATTTTCTTTAGAAGAGTAATATTTTGCTTTAAATAAAGAAAACTAGACCTGTAATGACCATGGGTGCTCATGGACCGCTCTGAAACTAAAACCATCAACAAGAGCTCAAAGAGCTTCTCCCTGCATGAAGCATTCCTGTTAGAAGCAATAAACTCAGCTTGCTTCTTTGCAACCAGTTGCAGCCAACAGGCTCTACAATTATGTCTGTGCACATGAAAGTATTAAAGAGAAAACACGCTTTTCTCTAATAGAAACATCAAGTGCATTTTCCTGTATGACATTATATGCCAACAGACTGCTTTGCTGGTGGCACCGCATTCTATTCATTAACTGTCACATCCAAACACACCAGGGAGCAGCAGAGTCTGAGGCAGAGCATGTTCCATGGCTTGGGGAGCTGGAGAAATTCAAGGCAGTGCTCATATTAAATTAGTAGGCAGCCAAAACATTCAATAGGAGATGGAGAGAGTACGAACCCTAGCATAAGATCGGCCACTGAAACTAAGCTGGAATGTTCTTTCACTCTGCAACAGGTGTTCAGGTCAGATTTTTAGAACATTTTCTTCATTGCTACATTACTGTTTCTATTTTATATTCTAGCAGACGTGGGTACATTAACATTTCAGGTGGCAGTTTGATTCAGTGTAACATACGTCGTTTTTTCTCTATAGTTAAAACAACTACGTAGATAGGCGTGTGCTCCAGAGTCTGGAAGAACAATCATATTGGGGGACACACATTCATGAAGAATTAGACATTCACTACCTTATTCCCTAAGATTTTTGGCACCCAATGTAAGTTACAGGACACAGCGGGAAATTCACTTCAGTGGGGCGATAAACTGTAAAGGAAAGAAAACAGGAAGAAATGTTTGAGAGCATTTTAAACAACCAAGAGGAAGAAGCCTGTTTGAACACCATGCTCTTCCTTCTGCTAGTTGTTTGAAACACTCTCCAAATTATACAGCGGCAAGTGCTTGTAATCCACTTAAGTTCCAGATAATCGAGCTATTCAACTTACAAAACATCCAAACTCATACACTACTAAGGACAATCTCGCCTGTAGGACTGCACAGGGAGTTTGCCTACCTTTAAGGAGCTGCAAGATGAAGGTTTCTCTACCCAATACCCTTCATTTTTACTTCACAAATCATCATCTTTCGTTTGAATATGCACTGGTCTCTCTTTTTCTACCTGCCCCCTTTGACAGTTTTTTGGAATGCTTGTCTTTCCTGAGAGTAATTGTTCAGAAGATTTAAGAAGCACAGAGCAGATTTTTTGTCTAAGTGGTTGTGAACACTGGATCCTTTCCTGTTACAGCTTTAAAACATATGGGGCAATGAGCATTTGCTTTCACAAGCCCCTGTAGTATTTCACAGAAGGGAACCTTCAAGGGCTGTACTTGGAGCCCAGGTCTCAGATTCTGTCCCATATTCCTTCCTTCTGAAGTCTTTATGACTTCATGTTTCTCCTTGGTGAGAACAGACTCTGCACATTAAAGAGAGCCCTGACTCCCGTCAGGCCACTTCTGGTCCAGCTTGGCACCTACACTGCCATCTCACCAAGGTGAACAAGCCTCTGCACATGAGTGAGCAGTCAGACTAAGGGTCAGCACTGGACACTGGCAAAGGGAGGGGGGGACCCAACGAAACAAAATGGGACGTGATAAACTGATGAGAACAGAACTGTCACACTGTGTTCCAGATCTTCAACTTTCTTGCTATATCCAATCATTTGCTTTGTGATAAATGTAGAGCCCACATGGGTTTCAGCTGAGGTTTTCTGACAAAAAGCCCAGATGCATTAAAGCATCTTTTAGACCTATGTTTGAGATTGAAGTTAGAGTGCATGAAGGATTTGTAGAAGAATGTTTGGAAATACACGTTACACATACATATATACACATGCACATATACACACACACGAGACTATAAAAATTTTCCTTCAGAGTCTAAATCAAAACAGTAACACTTCATTCCCCACTGATGCATATATAAATACAGCATTTGAGACATCTGTTAGAATATTAGTGATGGCCATGATGCTGTTCACTTCAACATACATTTTAGCTGCTACTCATTCGAGTTCTAAATATGCAGAATTTATCTTTGTGGAGCACAGCAGGCAATAAATGCAGCCAGTGCTCATAAATATCAAGGAAAATCCAAGGCAGATAAAAAACAAGGTATAAGGAATTCATTTCTGAGTATGCCTGATGCTGCTTTCAGATTTATCACTATTATTTTACAAGGATAGCATCCTGTCTAAATGCCCTACACAAATTACACCAATCATTAGAAAATCCCACTTGATTATGGGGAAAAACTCACATAAAAATGGAGCTCCTCCTTCTGACACAAGGCTTATACAGGATCATCTCCTACACGATAATGTGCCCAAAGGTTCTTCTGTGCCCGGAACTTATCCGTCATCTCTCGGTAGCTCTCCTATTACCAAGCGGAGCAGAGAGAAACTCCGGTGCACCTTGCAGCTCCTGTTAATTCGAGTCATCATCCCGCTGCCTGCCTTTCCCCACAGGCCATTCAGGAAGAAAAAGTTCAATTTAGAACCTCGGAGCCCACCCACCTTCACTCCTCTCCTCTGTATCCACAGGCACCCAGAGGAATCTCTGTCACTTCACTGGCTGTAACGGCAGCCAAGGGAAACCAGTCCTCCTGAATATCATCCTCATCTTCTATTCTCAGCTCTAGCAATGATTTTTTTTTGCGTCTATGTACACAGCAACCTCCTATCATCTTGATAGTCACAGATGTGACTTGATTAGAAAAACAGCTTGTGTCCACGGTGAGGATTCTGCTCAGGGTAACCTAGATGCTGCAACAGCTGGTTTGTTGTGATTATTTTGCAGTACAGTATGGCCCGCATAAAGGCAAATGATAACTTACTAAAACAGCTCTTCCTTCTCCCACATTTCAGTACGATAGGACATCCCAGAATTTATTGCAGATACCACCTCATCTACACATCTTTCAAATGTTAAAAATACTCCTATTCCAATAGCTGACAAAGTCCCAGAACAGAGCAGTTCAAGCAGCTGGGGAAACAGTGATCCAGTTTCAAAAACCATATTTTTCCTCTTTCAGCCACACACTCCTTCCTCTCCCCCCACCACCAAAGCCCCCAGAAGTACCACCCTCTTTAACAGACAGTGGATCCTGCTGACCTTTTGTGCCTCTTAGGTCTCACTGCTTCTAAAGCTCATTGGGGCTCAAGAAACAAGGAGAGAGGAGGCTCAGACGTTTTTTTCCCCAGCCCTATCATAAGGGAGAGAAAGGAGAGAGATTGCCTCTCATCCCACTTCAAAAATACATATATTTGAAGTATCGAAGTGAGAAGAGCATGAAAAAGTTGATTAAATCAGCTAGAGGAGCACACACACAAACACAGTGCTACAGTTATAGGATCTGGCATGCTTTCTTAGTAATTGCCTTCTTCCTCACTTTTTCCTTTCCCGGAAAGGGAAAATGATTTTAAAAATCTGTTAATTAAAAGATGACTCAAACAACGCAGTGTTTGGAATTTGGAGTCTGATCCACTGTTTGATCCAGGAAATGAAAGAGAGAGTTCACACAAAGCTGAAGTGGTGAGAAAGCACTGAGCTTAGCCAGCATCCGAGTCATTTACATGCAGAGGACATCGCTGCCATGAGGGAGGGAAAAACATATCTACAGGAGATGGAACTGTTTTAAAGCTAGAGTATTATCTCTTCAATCTGTTCTGTGTCTATTATCCTTACTGTGATTGAGACTACGCATATTAACAACCAGTGGTCCAGTTTTAAGACAGGAATACTTCTTAATTTTTGGTTTTTTTTCACCTACATCAGACCACGAGGGGCAGGGAAAGATGACATTCACACATCTTCTTTAAGGAAGATTATTCAACCAAATATTCCACTCAAGCAATGTCCACTGGATATAGAGCCCACTGAAACAAACTGAGAACATCCCAATGGCTGATTCAAGCCTACTGGGAACTTAGCAGAGGCCATCTGGCCACAGCCCTGCTGGTGAACTGTCATCTTAGAGCACGAGCCGAGATGGCAGCTGGAAACCGTCACCACAAACATGAAAGGGTCACGTCACACACTGTACAGAATGCCAGAGCAACCAGTAAAATCCTTTGTCCTGACTGTCCGCAGAGCACAGCCTTGGCACAGATTCATTCTGCTCGGAAAAACAAGTTCCAGTCTTGATTTGACAAGTTTAGTGCTAGAGAACTGAACATTATCAGGGAAAATAATACTGAGGATTGATAATCCTCAATGCACTGGCGTTTTGCTGCTTTGAACGTGTCTGTCTTCAGATTTCATCCATTTAATTCTCTCACAGACACACCCTGCCCTCCCTTTTCTGCCCGTAAGACCAGCGCCATCTCTAAGCAAAATTTGGTCCTTATCTATGTACTTTCAGATAATAACCAGACTCTACACTTTTACCTTCAGCCAAAATAAGCTTTAGCTGTTTGAGCTCCCAAGCATCTTCACTGCGAGGCACCACGTACAAAGCTTTAATTACTCCTGGTGGCTCCTTTCTAAAGCCTCTTTTAACATGTGGTCCTGAGGAAAGCAGTAAGTCTTTCTGAAGGTACAAGGTCCACAGTCTTGTTGAACTCTATCCACTATCATTATAATGAGGTAGAAAAGAGGAAGGACACCTCTATTTTACAGAAAAAAAGATGCAAAGTAAGCTGAACTAACAGAGAAAGGGCATTACATAGGAAATTAGTTTAGTACTAAACTGATACTTTCCCACCACAATCTGAATGTAGCTATTTGAAACTCTTCATACAAGAAGCCCAAAGGCTTCATAATTTATATGACGTGTTCCCACCCTGTTACTTCACTTTACAGCATGACAGGAAAAAAAAATTATAGGAAGATAAAGTAATATGGTCTAATGGCTTGATTTACTAATGCTCTATTCCTGCATGATTGCTGGTACTTGTGCTAATGCTTCCACCTTTGGTAAATGCTGCAGGACAACTTTCTACACGTAGGACAGAAGCTCATTAATTCCTTCAAAGCTATAGCTTGTGTTATTAGTTTAGCACTGTGTGTTTCCAGGCTGCACACTGGTAAAACTGCAAAATGCATGATCAAATTCAAAGCTGGTGTTTCCATTTCTGCAAAAACAAATGAAAGAGCTTGACTGCGAACTGTCTTCTTATCATTAGCAAGTTAACCACTATTTTTGATCTAATGCTGGAAAAGCTGTTGCAAATTAACTGAGAAGTAGGATGTACAGTTTTGTATGTAAAACAAAAAATAGGAACATCATTTGCAGTCTACAAATACAAATCCTCATCTGCACCAAGTGTTCCTCGCTTGATCATTCCAGCAAGTAACCAACTGGTTTGAAATAGGCATCGGGTAAGTGTGCACGGGGGAACACTCTTGCAAGATTATTTAATAGATACCAGAAAGGAATAAACTTACCCCAAACCAAACCTAGTCCTCACCTAGAGTATGTTACATGGCTTGAGACACTACCTATGATCCGAAGATCTGCATTAAGCAGACTTGACTGGATGTTGTGTGTGCTCCCAACACAAGCACACCACCAATCTACTGTTTGAAAGAACCCCAACCAAGAGCTTCCCATGTTATGGAAGAATTGCAGCTCCGTTATCACCTGGCAGGTCACGGTGAGCAAGCCAGAATGCAGAGAATTAAATCTTGGCTGGACCCTAAATACATTTGTCACGTAAATTGTCTAAATATGAAAGAGCGACAAATCCCGCATTATGCAGGTAGATTGGATGTAAGACTGCAAGCTTTGGTTCTGATTTATTATACGTTAAATATTAATGATTTATTAAGAAACCATTCACTGAGGTTTAAACAACTCTACATCTTACATATTTCTAAAGCTCTACAAATGTATTTTTAATAATAGATAATTAATTTATAACAACATTAAATCTAAATTAAATCCTCATTCCAAGCCATAAAAGAAACCCGTTGGAGAGTCGTGAGATACATACTGTTGCTCTGCAACAAGGTCACTTCTTCATGGCACGATTTTATTTCTGCATCACACATTATTTGTGTAGCCAAAACAGTACAGACAGAACACGAGGCTTATGTAGCCTGACGAGGAATAAAAGCAGTGACCTCTGCAATAGGGCTGTGTGTTGTCTTCCATTCTAACAACCTATTTCCAATTTGGGATTTCCTAATGCTTGTCTTTCAGCAGTGATCTATCACGTTCGGCCTAACCACTTCTTATATTTTATGCTCACAGTTTCAGTAAAAATTATGTCGTCAGTTTTCCGAACAAAGAATTTTCTTATTTTAAATGTATTTGAAAATTTATTTTGCAACCTGTGGTAGCAAATTAAAAAAAAAATAAAAGCTCTTATTGACAAGTCTCTGCAAAGAAATTTGGTTATAACCTGACAAAACTCCAGTGCTTGGTAAACATCGTGTTTAGTGCACTCTGTGTATTTTCCATGACACTCTGCACACCTGGGAAGCTTGCTGTTAATGCAGGGCTGAACATATGCATACACCTCACCAAGCTGAACACTGTACTCAAGCTACAGAGGGGTAAGACTTAATGCCTTGGCATGAATTCCAGAGATTACTGAGGTACTACGAATCTGTGCTAAACCAAACAAAGTACAAGTCCCTGCATGATTCTGCAAGAAACCTGCTTGCTTGCTTTGTAAGACTGGGCACTGCAAGGCTCAGCAGCTGAATGGCTGGGACAATACTGAAGGAGACAATAAGGACTGCCACACTCATCCACAGGGAGATACACCAAGCCAACTTCTGGAACCTCACTGTGGCACTTCTGTTGGGTGTGCATCACTGCATAATCAAGAGTACTACCCAAAACCATCAAACTAGCACAGCTGCTGAGAAACTTGGCCTATGAGTACCAACAATCTCAGTACGCTGCAAGGGTATTTCACTCATATTCCACTCTTTATAAAACAAACTACCAGAAACGTCAGATTTGCAGCCTTATTCTATCCTGTGCAGTCTCAAAAGGATCCTCAAACTACTAGAGCCACAGAACGGATTTATAAAGAGCACTTGTGCCAATTGCTTCCGGTTCCTTCACTCTTCCAACTGTAACAGTTTCCTTCTCTCTATAGTAGCAGATCCTATCAAATCCTTCCATACTATTGAGCCCACACCAGCCAGCCCTGCTGAGTAAAGCAGATGAACTAGAACCCCCTGCAGACCCCAAACAAATCTTTCTGTTTGCTATAGAACAGAAACTTGAATACAACAGAAGCTTTTTTCACTGTGGTCAGACCTGTACAGCAGAAAAGGAGAAACCTCCCCAGCCCCTTTCCCAAGTAGACCAGTCTCACTAACCAGAAGTTGTGAAAAGCAGAGGAGCTCAAGAGATCACTGCAATGATTTTCAGGAGTCACAGGAGTACTCAAGATGCATTCCTCCCAAAGCTCTAGGCATTGAAATATTGTTGTGACAACGAAAGTGCCCACAGCAAAGGTCTTGGAACCAGTTCAGTAGCAGCAAGTTCCCACACAGAACACAGTCTTCCCTATGAGTTTGTCCTGAACAGATCAGGTGTAAGCTCTATTCAACTCAGAGGCAGGACCAGAAACTGCCTGTTTTTCTAAACTTGATTCTTAAAAATAAATGTGTTTCTTCAACTGCCCTGTTCTGATACAGCATCAGAAAGCTCCACATTAGAAGTTTCTCAAGAGTAGCATCTTTTACCAGTCAAGTAACGTAGCTTAGTTTGTATGCAGAGAACCTATTTTTCTCTTATTTTATACAGAGATTCTCTTCCTGTTCATCTCTGGAATGACTATAATTATTCTATAAAAGTACAGAGCATATGGAGTGCTTTCCTTCGAGCAGTGGAACAGAGCACCATAAAAGCAATGAACATCAGCAGTTTATTAGAGGTGGTTTCCCTTCCTCATCATCTACTCAGAGCTGCTGTGAAATTCTATTGAAGTCACACTGTGCAGGGGTACAAAACAGCTATGAAAGGATTTGCCTGCATTACATACGGTTTACTGTTAATTAGCTCATTTACACACACAGAGTACATAAAACCAGCTTTTTGTTTAGGAAGTGATGATTTGTCGAGAGGACGGCCTTTGTTGATATAGACCTAGCATTAGGGCTGTAATTTGAGTTAACATCTACACATCATTTTAAGTAACCACTTGACAACAGAGGTCCTGGCTAATTAGTTTCTGTTAGTTAAAAGGAAAATGTGAATGAAATTTTCTTAGGGCATAAATAGAGACATCAGCTTACTCAGACCAAACACATCAAGGTGCCATTTCTTTACTGTCACATCCACCACACGCTTCTGATCACATCTTCAGATTTGCAATCTCTCACTGGAAAACAGAAACGTCACTCCTCCTTTGATCATCTCTTCTCTCCTAGTATTAAGTTGAATGAATTATAGGAAGGATGAACACCAAGTATTTAATTCATACTTAAAGTAAAAACTTTATTCACAGCTTAGCTTCAAAAGCTGAGTTAGTCAAACTTCCAGTGGACTTGGGAACAGGGGGGCATAGAAGAACCAGCCTTACCTGGTTACAGAACGTGTTAGAACCAGCCTAGACTAGTTTTCTTAATGGACAGCAGGGCATTATTTTTACAGTTTCTGTCTCCCTTTGAGGCAGTGGTTAGCCAGAGGCAGGCGTACTCCTCTCCTCCACTCCTGCTATTTCACTCAAAGAAACCACTGACTACAACTGTCAGAAGGTATTGAAAGGAGCAGTGTCATTCTAGTAAGAGGTAGCTCCTTTGGGATCCCTGGGAAATTCCAGCCTCCATCTGCTTTCCATCTTTGCTTTGGTGACTTCTAGGACAGGTTGACAGAGAAGAGGGAACCCAAACCTTACAGTAATAATCAAGTACCCACTCCTCTGAACCCCCAAAAGGCAGAGAAAAACAGGAACAGCTATGAGTGGCTGAGAAAAGTCAGAATACAAAGCTCTTGTCTCCTCTCTGTTCTCTGGGCTGAGATTCTCTGCACAGCAGGGAAGCAAGGAAGGAGACAGAAGCAAGAGAAAGCAGCAATGACACCAGTTACACGACACTTCAGGACTCTACCTTGCCTGCCAAGGCCTGCCCCTTTCCTTTGGGCCTATGACACCTGAGACCCCAAAGAGGTCAGCCAGAAAACCTGCTCAGCAAATCACAGGATTTACAATCACACAACATCGTGATAGGAACGCTATGAATTAAACATGATATAAACACAGACAGAGTGTATTACAAGTGTGAGGAAAGGCTTTCCCTGCCATACAATTTCAGCTACAGTAAATCAAGAGCTCTAATGTCAATAACCAGAATTTGTAACTAACTACAAGCAGAAGAGGCACTCATTTCTTCCAGGACTTCTAACTCCTTCAGAGTTTGAACTTTTCCTGGCAGTTAAGTATACAGTGATAGCCTTTGTGAGAATAAATTGAACACGTTGAAAATAAATGTGGGTTCTCACAGGAAAAAAAAACAACAAACCACACACAAAATACCCCCAGAAAACCCCAACAAAAGGCTTATGAGATCCAGCAAGTAACCTAACAGTCATTTGAAAAATCTATCAAGTAGTCTAGAGGAAAAGGGCTAAAATAACACGTGCATGTGGCACTGAGCTGCAAAGAGGAAAATAAAAGGGTTTCTTGCATCCTTTTCAACAGAACTCTACTGAAGCTAAAGGTTTTAGAAAAACCTAAACACCTTGCAGAAAGGTGTGCAACGGCAAAAGTAAGGATTTTTTTCCACAAAATATAAGGGACCAAACATAAGCAGAAAACCTGAAGTTTCACTGGTCATCTGGAAAACAAGCCAAGTGATGCACATCTGGTTCATCTTTATTAAATGCGACAGTAAGAATTCCTTTGCTGTTCTACCAGACTTACAAAAGCCCTCAAGCCAATGGATCATAGCAAAACTGATTTGCAAACTGCAAAACTGGAATGGAAACAAACACTGGTATGAAAATGGAAACAGGTAAAAATGAGAAGTGTGCTCTTGCTTTCAGCTGCCTTCAACTCATGGCTAATTCACACCAATGGAAGAAATTCAGGTCAGTGGGTAAGGGTAAAACTGATTATTAATTATTTTTAAGGTCTGTAAGGCTAGAGAGGGCATGCAGTTGTTCAAGGGACAAGAATAAGATTCTATCTGAAGTGAAACACATCCATTTTTTATTTACACTCCTACCATTATAAAAAGTATCGCTTTTGCCAGTGCAGTTTTGCCCACTTTTAGCCTGAACAAAATGAACTGTTTTCACAAAAAAAATAAAATAAAAAAGCACAATTCACTAATAAATATAAAAGTATGAAACTTCCTTCTTTGGCTTGAAAGTAGCAGAATACACACATTCTGACATTTGAACACTGTGCAGTCATCTTCCTAAAATAGAGTCTGCAAAGTTGGAACTAAATAAAATAAAACCCAACAGCTCTAAAGGAGACATTTGAAGGTCTTCCTGCTGAAAAAGAAATTATTCACTTGAGCAGAGTAAAATACTTGCTTTTATTTTCACTCCCCTTGATAATTTGTTTTAATGCCTTGAAAGTAGAATCAGGGAGACAAAACCGATGATTTACACAGCATAAAACCCAAAACAAGTACTGCCTGCTAACACATGGCTTAATCCTGGCACCTTACTGGACAACACTTTCTTTAGGGTCGTATTGTCACGTTCAAGGTTCCACTCCTTTCATTCCACTTTTAAATACAGGGCCCAATCTGACATCCATTGGGATTAACAGGAGCCTTTCCATCACAGTCAGTGAGTATCTGGCTGTACCTCCAGAGACTTTACTACTCCCTGAGTGTTTTCAATGCAAAGGTAACTTTTGCAGCTATACCACTTGAACTGAACAGTGAGCAAGGTCTGACTCGCTTTTGGGCTAACAGAAGAAGCTAGAGCAAGCCTGTAACACTGTGAGAGAATTACACTACAGCCAACAAATTGTCTGTCTGGTATAAAGCTCTTAATGTTCCCACAAAACCAGATTAAAAATCCAGCTGATGAAATACATGTTGTTTTTAAATCGGTCACTAAAGCGAAGAACTTCAGCAGAGCCCTCATTCTCTATAGTTTGGTAAGCCCCTTAAACTTATGCAAGTAATAACACATTCTCTATATTTGTGCTTCGAATAAAGTTGACAAAAGGAAGACCTTTAAAACTGATTGCTTGCTTTGGGCAACTCGAGTTTGGATGAGGAGGTCTGAAAATGAGTTCTCCACAGAAGTATCTCAAACTGGATACCACAGATCATGCAGATTTAAAAAATAATAAATATTGAAATATTTAAAAACTTGGTATTCTTCCACTGCTTCTTCATTGGTCCACGAATTAAATCAGAACCGATATGTATTTCATTACACAACCATACCATCTGCTAGCATTTCAGAGTATTGTTTTCCAGTTCCAAACACATTCCCCCCCAGTAGCTAGAAATAGGGGTGGTCATTTCAGGTACACCACTAGGAAGGAAAACCAACCTCAAAACCTTTTTTTAAAGACAAGGAAAAAAAAACTCAAAGTAAAATCCTTTCTGAGGTGAAGCTGATTGAAATGATATAGTTTTCATCCCGTTTTAGCTCATAGCAGTAATCCCAAAGCCTGGAAGTCATACTACCCAGCTTGAATTTTAAAAATAACATTCTCAACGGCAATGAAGGGCTTTCAGGAAAAAGAATGCAGAGTCCAACTGGAACTTAGTTTTGGGATTCTTCCTACATTGATTTGTTTGGATTGTCATTACTGAAAAATAAAATGGCTGCAAGGTTATGGTTTTTTTAAAAAGAGAAAATGAAAACAAAAAGATCAAATAGCAGTGTTATGTCAATTAAGGGAGAAATTCATTTTTGCTGAAAGTTTTTTTTTGCACAGAGAAGTGTGGAAGAAAAAGCTTTGCTTCCTTTTTTTCTTAAATAAACAAATGCAAAAAAAAGTGAATTCCGGTTTAAGCAGAGTTGTCACCATGTTTACTGCCAGTAAAATTTCACCAGGAAACACGTATTTTGGCAGATTATTTCAGAACTATTGAATTTCAGAATTACTGATTTAACACAAAAAAACCAACAACTGGCATTTTCTAATCAGCCTAAGCAAGCCAGATATTTACTTGGCTTTGAAATGGGGAAGTAAATTCGGATGTTCAGAGGCATCTCTTACTTAAGGATAAATTATATTCCCCCCATAATTTGTGCTTCTGAACAAACTGGATAGTATAACATTCCGATGGCAACCAAGGAAGGACCTCGTGTACAGAAATGGAGGAGTGGTGGATGTTACCTAGCATGTTGTGGTAAAGTGGACTGTCGTGTCCATGGATAGTAAATGCAGTCATGACTAGCGGGACCTCTACACCTGCAGGCAATTACAGAACAAAACACATCATTTGCCATTCACAAGGACATGCACATGCATGCGCCCTTGTCCACATGAGGAGGATGGAAGACACACAGGGAACGATCACTCGGCAAGTACCTATCCATCAGGCCGATGCAGTCCTCAAGACGTGGCCCTATGCACCTGCAGCAAATCCAAATTGAAAACAGGGAGAGAAAGAGAGAAATCTGTTATTTACAGAGACAAGAAGCAGGAAACCCCACTTTATGTCATATTCTTAATTACAATCCTCGAGAGAGACCCAAATCACCACAAAATTGTAGCTTGTGACAAAAACAAGCCTGCAACAGGAACAATAATAGCAAGATAAACAGCACTCCAGGGTTGTACAGATCTTGGTTCAAACAACACTTAAGGCAGGTTTCACCGGTGTACGTGGAAGTCCTGACAACAGAGTTGCTTTTTCTGGATGACGTCTGAATCATCAAACCCGTGATTACTGCAACAAAGCTGTTCATTTGCAAGACGAGACCTCCAGGACCACAATACAAACCTGTTTTTCTTTTTGTAATTGATACAACCGTTCGTTCTGTTCTAAGTCACTCGCTAGGGCAGCTGCAGAAATATTTTGTGAGCTGACTATACTTTTATGAGGAAAGCTCAAGGATGAGCTTCCAAGAAAAGCCAGAGCAAAACCGAGTCTGCTGTTTCAGACGTTTTATTCTCCTTTCCTTCGACACTGCCAGAAGTCCTCCACCTACAAAGTCAGCAGGTGCTCACCAAAGGTGATGGGAATGCAGGGAATCGCTTTATGCGGCAGCACTAAAGCACAAATAGGGAAAGAGTCTGT
>NW_010156467.1:58829-68920 GCF_000695765.1 Mesitornis unicolor
TATGCGTGGATTTTCCTCGCCCTCGTGAAGAGCAGTAGGTGAGGTGGTGTCCTAGGTCCCCTGTATTCACATAGGAGTCAGTTACACATTTACACAGCAGTTAGGATTCTCGGAGACAGACACATAAAGTGAAGCTTTGAGTGGTTAAGGCAATGTGACACCCGTAGATGCTGAATGCCCGGCTGGTCCCTCAGTAGCAATCAGGAGCATCGAGCTCTCAGCATTTTATGAAAACCAAACCACTTATTTCAACTCTTTAACAAGATCTCAGAACCCTTTTATTAACAGGCTCTCAGGCTGTACATCTACTGCAGGAGCAGCTGATCTGACACATCAGTAGACTGAAGTTCACTTCTGCTGAGGCATTTTAAATTTAAGGTATGATCCTCAGCTCTTTTTAAAGTCTCCTGATTTCAGTTTGGCTTTGATAGAGGGATACGCATGTCAAAAATCTGAAAGAGTTCAAATATGCTCCCATGAGATCTTTTTTCCACTTCACCATCACTTGCCACTCATCAGCTTTTGCTGCATGTAAATTAGCTATCACTCTGACATTATACAATAAATTCAGTGAATTCAGTTTCCCCTTACCTGCCCATCAGGGAGAGCAGAATGATATGAACCTTCCCTCTTGTTTGTTTACTTGAATTCTTATTTTTACATAAAAACTGTGAGAAGCAAATACAAATTGTAAGGATTTCCTCAACAATGGCTTCCTTCAGCAAATGTGCAGACATAAAAAGGATTCATTAAACACCCAGGTGGCCAGATAACACATAAAGTAGAAAGGGTAGATTTAAACAGAGTTCAAAAACTTAATAGAGAGAACTCCTGACGGGTGTTTTTTTTGAAATTTCAGCTGCCCTGCACTTCAGGACTTCAGAATTCAGGACTGTCTGAATTCTAACCAGTCTCAAACATACCCAACATTTTCTCCTTTCATGGCATTCTCAGCAATTTGCAGAAAACCAGTTCAGTAATGAAGGAGGCTGAAAAAAAGTTGTTAGGATCTTCCATTTCCTAGCACGTCAAGAGAATCAAAGCTCAGATTCTTGCTAGAAACAGAAAGAAGGCCCTCTTCAAATTAGAGGTCCGAGAGCCCATTACTAGCTCAGGTAACTGTCAGACTAACATGAAGAGCCTACTGTCTTGAAGTCATTTAACATCTGTACATTTCTTCTCTCAGACTTTTGGAGAACAGGACTTGAATCCAAAGAGAGCGAGCTGCTGGGACCTCACCCGCTCCGAGCTGAAATACCACTGGTTTTTATTTAAAGCTGTAATCTTCTTCAGTGAATTTCCTATCCCCAAACAGAAAACTCTGTCCAGGGGCAATTTCCATTTCTCTTGGTCACGCTGAAAGGTTCCTACTCTCTGACTGTTCGTCCTGACAGCATGCAGTAAAGTACAGTACTGTGCGAGTAATGGTGATACCTATTAACAAGTTCATTTGTACCACCAAGTCACCAGTTAATTTATCCTCTGGAAAAAATTTCCTTGGTTTTAGGCTTTTTGACACATAAGTACAAACACCACACAATCATACATCACGTTGGTACTCCATTCACCTCCAGGGCTCCTTCTTCTCCTTGGAGTCTGGATGATATCTTCATTTCCAAGCTGGTTCTGTACAATGAACTGGTTAACTGATACATGCCAATTTACCAGCGATATATTCAGTGCCTTATAAGAGCCCAATAGAGCTTATACAGAAAATGACACTTGGAGCTCATCCTAGCTTTACAGATAACCATCCTCTGGAAGAAAATGAATTAAAAGAGCTTTGAAAACTGGAGTAACAACTGTATTTTCCTGGAATGATCCTTTGGTCCTCTGTCACAACTACTGTTTTTCATCAGTTCTCCTTAAGATTGAAAGGTGGGGGTCTTAACAGTTTGCCAATGTGGAGTAACAAAGTCATTTCTAGTCAGATGAATTCTCAAAAATCTTTGTCATTGGAAAAAAAAAACTGATTATAAAATGGCATAAATGGATTAACTCTGGACATGAGAAAAATCTTAGTTGTGGCAATGACCTGGTCACCCAACTCTTGCTATGGATAAAGGCAGACAACTCAAAACCAGGGGCTTACTTGGCTAACAGGAAGACCATACTGATAGTGACAGTAAGGAAGTTGAACTGGGGCAGGGGGTAGAAGGAAATTTTGCATCAACAAAATAGTAACAGCTCCTTATTCAGGGTTTGCTGCCGTTGAATTTGCACTATTGTTTCATCTGGAATTCATAATGACTTCCTAAAAACACATCTAAACTCTGGGGACAAGACCTTCTGCCTTCAAATCCCTTCTGGACCACACAAGTGTTTAGAAGGCTCCCATGACTTCTCTGATCTTGGCTTAGGATAGTGAATTTTTGGTGAAGAGTAATAAACTTCCTTCAAAAAGCTGTGTGAGAAAATGCCCTTTTAGGATCGGGATAGGTGTCCAGCGAGATCTCCCATATGTGTCTTGCCCTGCAAGGAAGCAGACTATCAAATGCTACTACAAAATTAGTGTTTCATTTCTGTGCAAGTGTTCCATTTTGGCAATCTCTGCAAGAAGAGGGGCCAAATGCTTTCTGATTCTCTTGAATTAAATGGGATAGCTGTCCCACGTGCCTCATATCTGCTCCAAACTGGCTTCAAGTGACTGTTGTTTATCACAGGAGGAATACAAGGCCAAGAACAGAGCTGCTGCATCCATGGAGGTCACTCCTGGATAGTTCTTTTAGTCAATGTAAGACCATTAACAGGGCTGGGTAAGTACGTACCTACTAACAGAAGTGGTCATTACACTCGAACATGGGAGGTGAATGGTGTTATCAAATCTCACACTCTAGGGTGTAAAGTAATAATCTGCGAGTGCCATGATGAAATGGTGACAAAATGCTCACCAGAAACAGAGGTGTCACATCACTTTGTTGACAGCAACGGGTGGGAGCGACTACAAACAACGTATGAGAGCTAACAATCCTTTTTAGCAAGCACCCTGGTTCAAAGAGAGCAGCACTGCAGGAATAAGACCACACGGGGTTTTAATCTGGCAACTGATCTGACGGAGAGGAGAACAGACATGCTGGATAAAGTAGAATTACAGTTTCTCTGTACCATTCAGTCACAAACCAAATACCAAGATGTGCTCCCTCCACAGCCTATTTCACTGAAGAATCCTGATTGAGGGGAATTTAAATATTAATTTCTAAAGGAATGGCATGAAACTAGAGGCTTTGGTATTGAACAAGAAAAGGAGAGAGCATAACTGATTTCCTTTTTCTCTGTGGGCACTGACAACATCGGCAAGAAGATGGACAATCCACAAACCCTAAACATCTGGGCCAGTCGTTACCAGTTTCATTAACACAATCACATGCCAGAAAGTCTTTAGGAACACTAGAAAAGAATACCCACGCTTACTCAGATATGTGGAGTGGCAGTGTGCTGTTTCCATGAAGGGTAACAAAATGCCTAGGAACAGAGACATTAAATCTGTAATAGGGGGATGAGGATTTCTATCAGGAATAGTATTTGACTCACAGCAAAGAGAGAGCTCCTCATCTGCGAGATAACCACACCTTTGCATGTGTGACCTGGGTGAGACCTTTGGCCCTCCTACCAGTGACAGTTTGTCATTTCTCTGGGCATTGGCACACAACGCCAGATCACCTAATTAGCTGCAGAAAATAAAAATAAAGGAAAAGTGAAAGTTCAAGGACTAAATGACGACGTAATTCAGCATAAAGGAACCCTGTGCCACCAAGTGTTGCCGATGAACACCGGCAAGTTCAGTTACAACCGCTTAATGCTATTTGTTTATGACCTAGAATGTCAGATTTTCATCCCAAGGTGTAAAAGCCTCCCTTCTTGATCCCATTCTATCGGGGAAGAATAAAACAAACACCCACTTGCAAAGTACTGATGCATATGAAGTGGAAAGGTGCGGAAAACATTCTTATCCCTTCCTGGTCTAGGAGAAAGACAGTTGTGCCACAAAAATCAGCAGTAGATAAACCAGTGAGACCTCCCCAGAAAAGAGGAGGGAATGGGAAGTGTCACATCCCGTTCTTCTGAGAGCCCAGCAGAGCTACAAGGCACTTTTTATGCAGGGCAGACAGTAAATCTATCATCCATAGCTGCGTTTGTCAGATTCTATGAGGACTGGCACTTCCACCATCTATTAAAGCCAGGACCAGAGCTCCTGCAGCGCGCTCATCTTTTCATATTGTTTCTTCTTGCAATCTTCGACAGTAGCAGCGTTTTTCTTATTGCGTAACTGATTTAAAGAGTCTGAGGGGAAGACAAATCAGTAACAGATCCTGGCTGTGTCTTTGCGATCTCACTTTCATTTTCCTAACGGCTCTATTGTAATTAGATTTGCAAAACCAGCAAAAGGTCTAATTTTGAATGGCAACAGCTGTTGACATCAAGATTACATTGAATAATTTACTGGTTTAATTTTAGCTGCTAAACAATAAAAGCCTCTTGTTGAAGATTAATTCAGTGGCTGAAGTTCTCTCTTTTCCCCGCTGGTTGCCTGTCCATTTCTGTGTGTGCTAGACATCACCAACCGTTTCATCAAAAGATATTTATAATGTATGTTGCCCATGCAAAGCAATAGTTGTGTATGCCACCACTACTGTTTTGCTGTGAAGATTCTTAATTCTGGCTCGGATACATTGGCTGTGTATTTCAAAATGCAGCAAGTGATTTTGGGCACTTACACAGGACTTAAATGGATGCTCAGACTGAGACTCCTGTACAGAGTCTGATTTCAGAGTCAGTTCTCATACGAAAAAGAAGGCAGCAATGCTTTCATCTCATGGCAGTGCTGCCGGGTTAGTTTGTCAATACCAAGGAGCAGAGATGACAGTTCTGTCAACAAGTAAATACTACAAATAAAGTCATTGTACAGGCCCACACTTCTGTAAGCATCAATGGCAGCATTTGCCACAAACCAGCAGTCGCTAGAAGGAAAGCAAAAAGCACTTCTGTGAAAAGTGGTCCTCTATGGTTTTCAAAAGGGGTGTAAGCTTTTTTTCCGATAAGCTGCTGGACATTCACGACTGGAACCTGAATGTCATAAAAGACCTGGAAAACAAAGGTTACATTACTGCTGCACACACTCTGCTTTCAGGAGTGGGACAAGTGCTTTACCAAGCCAAAGAAATCACGAAGCGCTATACACAATCGATAGGATGGCTTACGTGACAGAATTTGCACTTACCCTTGGGTGCAGTTTGGATGACACGGATGGCACTCACGGTCCTCATCGGCGTATTTGAAAATGAAGCTGTTGGCCCCCTGTAAGCCATCAGGACATTTTTCCACACAATTTGGACCATCTTTAAAATGGAAACACTTCGTGCAGTGGTCAGGTCCCTGGGGAGCCCAGAAGAAAGAAATGCAGGTCACTCAAGCTACTCTGTCTTTACCGGCCGCACTAGAATTGCGGGTCCTAGGACGACTGCATGTTTAGCAATAACTGTAGCAGCATTTCTTTCCCAACAAGCAAAGAGTCAGCTGTATGGTTCCAGTCTCTGTTAGAGCAGCACACACGTAAATCCTGGTGCTTCTGGCCGTAAACTTATTCTGTAGAGACTAAATCCCAACTTCTAAACAGGTTTCTCCATATTATAACACAAAGGACTTCATGCCCACCTGAGAAATTTCCTGCAACACTGTTCAATACTGAACCGCATTTGAAAAGCGACTCCGATGGCCTTTCAGTGGGATCCCCTACCTCTGCGCTCCAGAATTACTTTCCACGCTGTGTTCTCCCTACGGTATCTGGTCACAACAGCACTGAAGAACTACAGGGTCTACTTCTTCTTACTACATACACAGACTAGACGGTTGAGAACTATAAATTAAGGCTTCTGGACAACATAGAAGTAAAATTTTAAAGCTGTGATGATAAGCCAGTGTATAACCAATTCTGGCGTTCAAGCTGGGCACTGATCTAGGATTTCATGTCCACGAGCCCTGCTACAAAGCCAAATTCCCCTCATGAGCTGAACACTTGAAACATTAGCTTCTTGCTTTATGGTTGTGCTGCACAAAACACAGCACTGCAACAACAATTACGATGAGAATGATTGTCAGTGCAATGACTCAGGGATTTTTTCTCCATTCAGTAGGTAAGTTACAGAAATAAGGAAATAAATTACAAGTTAAGTTTTCTCAGTGATGAGGAGCCTGAAATACAACTCCTCATTGTCAGGATATCTGTGACTTTTAATCTTGGCAATGTACAAAGGACCAAAACAAGGAGGCAACTCAGAAGTTGTCACAAAAGAGCAATAATCTTTGCAAGAAGACTCACTGGCCATTATAAAGGTGACAGCTACACTTAACATTCATATAGGATGCAAGAGAAAAAATTCTGTGTCAAAACAACCTAAAAGGCAAGTAAGAAAACCAAAAACCAACCAACCAAACAACATCTTGATCAAGCTCACCGAGAAACTGAGACAAATTTTTTAAAAAATTTTCAAAAACAAAAAGGTGACTGAGGTTGTAGCAGAACAGGACAGAACCGAGTATAAAAAAAATGGAAACACTGATAAAAGAGGGCACTCAGGTCACAAATGAATGTCTTCTGTCATTTAAAAACTTAGCGCATCTGTACCACTAAGGCATTAACCAACTCAGGAAAGAAAAGGACATTGCTTTTTGAACCAGTTTCTTAAGGAGGCTGATCCAAGGAAGTTTATTCCCAGCACAATTTGACATGGGCAGAATTACTTTCCTGCATGCAGAACATGCATGCTTTCTGCTTTTGTTAACATTAATTTTCAACAGCTGCTCTAAATTCTATAAGCAGAAAATGCCTGTGTTTTAGCACACTTTAACAAGCTAGCCCATCACACATAAAATTTTGTTCTTACCGGCCCGTAGCATGTAATCATGTTCTCTTCCATCTTCTCACACTGAGGATCACACTCCACGCAGACGGAACCATTTGCAAATTCTCGAAATTCCCTAAGGAAATATTTTGCAGACAGATTAGGAGAAAACAAAAGCAAGACTGCAAACGAAATGAAATGGCTGACTCTTGATGTGAGGTCAGCCGACTGTGCCAGCTGAGACCACTTCTGCTCACCACACTGCTGCTTTACACCAGCTGGCACCAGGGCTCCATCAGCAACCTCATCCACGGGCAGGTGTGCAGCAGGCATTTCGTTTACCGTATAAAGCTAGAGTGCTAGAGTGTTTTTTCTCTTCTTTCCTTAAGAAATAAGGACCTAATTAACAGGACAAAGCAGCTCATTTCTTTATTTTTATCTATGGAATTGTCCCTCGTGGCTCAGATGCAGGAAGCCACTTGTTACATGTGAGGCATCGCAGATAGGAAAGGATTAGAAAGAGCATTGATCTTTTACAAGTCTCTGTACACACTCTTGTTTTAAAGTCCATTCTCCAAAAGACTCATAACTTTTTCATCAACGATTCTAGACCGAGGTCTAAATCTATAAAATGTCAAAACAAATAATTTTGCTCAATTATTTCATGTAACAACAAGAAACTATCACTCAAGTGATTTTTTTTTTCATTAACCACTTATATGTGAGGAAAAAGCCAGCAATAGGAGGTGGGATTCCTTCCTTCAAACACCAGATGTCTCATTTCAGCTTCCAGTTGCCCCTCACAGAAAAACCTCCAGCACCTTCTCAACACAATTCATTCCACCTTCTTCTAGGCTGAGATGGATTAACACCTAAACAGGGCATTTCTCTCCCAGTAACCACAGAGAGAGCCTAGCTCAGACTGGACACCCAAGCTTTGCAGACAGATCCCATCTTGTTGCATGAATCAGTTAAACTATTTGCATTAAACAGTTACAGGAACGCTGCACACTCATGTCAGTGGGCTCTAGTAATATTCAGGTAGGCATCTGTGCTTAGTTTATGTTCTCCCTCTGCTTCTCTACAGCCATTAGGATCTATTGCAACAATACAGCTGAGGAAAACCTCACTTGACCACAGCGAGTGAGCTCACCCTTCTCTGGCTTTGGAGACAGAGCTTTCCTGGTGAGGAATAAAAGCAAAGTCAAATGCATCTGGGGCCTACCCTGAAGTAACGTTGTTGCCTTGCAAGACGATGCAGAGGTCTCAAACAAACAAATGAAAAACTCCCCGAGCCCAGGTCACAAACCACTTTGCGTATTTAGAGAACTGAGCCTGTGGAAAGTGTAAACACCGTTCACTCATCAATACAGAGCAGAACATCCTTTAGGTCACGAGAGCCTGCTCGTGATCTTACTGCAATAGGCTTCATGGAGACACCAGCCACCAAATGTGGTCCAAGATATTCTGCTACATGTGAGAACCCTACTGTGGTCCGTAACTCTTCTGATTTCTTATTTCTTTTTAATTGGGGGAGGGCCAGGGAGGAGGCAGCATTTTAAGCTTATAAAACTGTACTCTGACAAGATTTTTTTTTGCATGCATTGTCCATATAGCAGAGTTTAGAATATTGTCACACATATATGGGAGTTCATTCAATGCTCTTTCCGTAACAGTTACATGAGTTGGCATCCAAGGCAAGAAAAGAAAGAAACCACACAGTGATCCATTGTATGTATGTGTGCCTGTAAGAAATGTGGGGAAGAGCCGTTCACCAGGGCATGTAGCAATAGGACAAGGGGTAATGGTTTTAAACTAGGAAAGGGTAGATGTAGGTTGGATATTAGGTAAAAGTTCTTCCATATGAGGTGGTTGATCAGTGGCACAGGTTGCCCAGTGAGGTGGTGGAGGCCCCATCCCTGGAGATATTCAAGGTCAGGCTTGATGGGGCTGTGAGCAACCTGATCTGGTGACATTGGCCTTGCTCACTGCAGGGGTTGGACTGGGTGAGCTTCAAAGGTCCCTTCCAACCCAACACATTCTATGATTCTATTCTACTTTCTATTAGGAGTTTGAGCTGAAAAGAAAATCAAAATAATTTAGGTTTTTATTTATTTTGACTTTAGGAGATGTGTCAGGGACCTTGCTATACTGTTATATGGGAAGTGAAATTCCACCCGCTTCCCTCCACAGCCTAACTCTGAACTTCTGCTGCTGCAGCTACTATTAGCACTTCAGCGTTATTTTTCTGTCATAAGCCAGACTCGGCCACCTTGGCTGCACCACATGTAGGCATTCCCTCACCCATTCTTCAGAAAAGATGATGCATGTGCATGAGAGGGAGAAGAACTCGTGGTGGTTTTGTAATTTATATTTGTATGTACACACACATAATTTATTATGGAAAAAAAAAAAAAGAGTGCATTTTCCTACCTTTGAGTCCTTATTCTCTATCACATCCCTAAATCTAACTAATCTGAAAGAACATGAATAGGGATGTTAATGTTCACGGAGGGCTAGATCGTGGGTTTTTTAGTCTTTATCTAAATCAAATTGTTCCCATCATGAGAAATGCAAAAGGTGGAACAAACTTCTGATGTTGCATGAGAATTTTAGCCAGCAGAATGCTAGGTAAAGCCTCCTACACAAGTGCAGATTTGAAGTATTTAAAACTTATCCCACAATATGTTTCACTCCAAATCAGTAACATTGGCAATGGAACCAGATATTGATTAATGTAAAAGGAAAATAACTTAACTCATGGAAATCCTGAACAATGCTGTCAGAATCTTTAAGGAAAGGTGCAAGGGCAATATCTCACCCATCGTAGAGGTTGCAAGAGTCTATGCAGGTCCTTCCCCGGATGAAGCGCTTGCAGGAGAGACACTGGTCTGGCCCTGGTCCCCAGCAGCCATCGCTTGAGCATAACTCATTACACACCATTCCATCGGCAGCTGCAGGGAGAGAGATGACGATCATTAATGTACATAACCCTCTGAAATCCAGAGGAAAACATTTCATTCACCATTCTGCCACACTCAGAAAAGTAAACGGAATGTTCTGATTTTCTAGAAATGGAATAGAGAAAAACCAGAAAATTACCATCAAATCACTGCAGAAACACACTGTGCACTCACAGTTTGAACACTATTCACACTTCTGGTCTGTTCCTTCCAGAAAGGATATAATAGAGTGAGAAAAAGATTTAAGAGTGCTGCAAGGAGGATCAAAACTAAAGAAGAGCTTCTATAC
>NW_010156468.1:0-3771 GCF_000695765.1 Mesitornis unicolor
ATCAACTGACACCCCCAAGTCCTTCTCCTCAGGACTGCTCTCGAGCCATTCTCTGCCCAGCCTGTATTTGTGCTTGGAATTGCCTCTACCCAGGTGTGGGATCTTGCACTTGGCCTTTTTGGGTCCACCTCTCCAGCCTGTCCAGATCCCTCTGGATGGCATCCTTTCCTTTCAGCATGTCAACTGCACCACGCAGCTTGGTGTCATCTGCAAACTTGCTGAGGGTGCGCTCGATCCCACTGTCTATGTCACTGACAAAGATGTTGAAGAGCACTGGTCCCAGTACCAATCCCTGGGGAACACCACTCGTCACTGGTCTCCATTTGGACATTGAGCCGTTGACCGCAACTCTGAGTGTGACCATCCAGCCAATTCCTTATCCAGCGAGTGGTCTGTCCATGAAATCCACATTTCTCCAGTTTCATGACTAGTATGCCATGCGGGACAGTGATGAACACTGTGCACAAGTCCAGGTAGATGGCATCAGTTGCTCTTCCCTTATCCAACAAAGCTGTAACTCCATCATAAAGGTCACCAAATTGGTGAGGTGCAGTTTGCCCTTGGTGAAGCCGTGTTGGTTACCACCGATCACTGCATTCTCAATCCCCCTGTGCCTTAGGAGAGCCTTCAGGAGGATCTGCTCCATGATCTTGCCAGGCACAGAAGTGAGGCTTACTGGCCAATAGTTTCCTGGGTCTTCCTTTTTCCCCTTTCTGAAAATGGGGGTTATGTTTCCCCTTTTTCAGTCATCAGGAACTTCACCAGGCTGCCATGACCTTTCAAATACGATGGATGGTGACTTGGCAAATTCATCCTCCAGTTCTCTCAGGACCCACGGGTGGTTGTTATTGGGTCCCATGGACTTGTGCACCTTCAGATTCTTTAGGTGGTCTTGAACCTGGTCTTTGCTTACAGTGGGTGGATCTTCTTTCTCCCAGTCCCTACCTTTGCCTTCTGTGACTTGGGCAGTGTGACTAGAGCCCTTGCCAGTGAAGACCGAGGCAAAGAAGTCATCGAGCACCTCGGCCTTCTCCCTGTCCCTCGTGACCAGTTCTCCATCTTCCTTCCAGAGAGGTCTCACTTCATCCCTAGCCTTCCTTTTATCGCTGATGTACCAATGGAAAATCTTCTTGTCCTTCTTTATGTCCCTGGCTAGATTTAAGTTCGCCTGTGCCCTAGCTTTCCTAACCTGATTCCTGGCTGTTTGTTTATAATCCTCCCAGCTAACCTGTCTTCGCTTCCACTCCCTATGGGTTTTCCTTTTGCACCCAAGTAAGTCCAGAAGCTCCTTGTTCATCCATGTAGGCCTTCTGGCATTCTTGCCTACCTTCCTTATAATATCATTGGATATTATAAGCTTTATTTTCTGTTGAGTGCTTATCCAAAATAGACAAGATATAAACACTTAACATGAGAAATAAGTAACTGCTGTTACCTGGAGGATGAAGGTGGTTAAAGGAAATTGCCTTTCTAGCTTTGCTTAACGTATCATAAAAGGAAGAATGGAACTTAAGTGCTTGCTTAGGTTTGTGTTCTTCTCACTTTAAAGGGGAAACTCATAACAAGGGGAAATTTTCATCCAGTCTCAGGAATTTGAATACTTTGGATTTCTGTTTGTCTTATTCACACAACTCAGCAGTTGAGGGTGATCAGATTTCTTTCTCCTTTGTTGGTCCCAGAGCATGCTCTCGTAAAGGTAAATGAATGTAAATAATACTGGTCTTTAATTTGATTGTTGTTGCTTTTTATACAGTTAGAACGGAGCTATCAGAGATTTACTGCATTTTATGCCAGTCGTCATAGTGGAAGAAAATTAACATGGTTGTATCAGCTGTCCAAAGGGGAACTGGTTACCAACTGTTTCAAAAATAGATACACGTTACAGGTAAGGGTAATGCTGTGCCAATAGAAACACTTGGTGATGAGTGCATTCGGAGAACTGGATGCAGCTGATCATTTAAAAGATACGCTTTTTATATTACCTGGATGAGCTCCTCAGCCTCTCTACTCCTCATTTGGAGATAATTGCTTTTGCTTGTTTTAAAGGACCCTTGTGCAGGTAAATGTGCCTAAAATGTAGAGGATGAAGTAGTGGAGTTCCTGTGAATACCTGTGCCCACACACAAACTAATTTTAATACATAATACAGTGAGTTGAGCTGTATTTTATTTGTATGTCAAAGTATTAATCTATAGTATATAATGATGTGTCACAAATATTTTAAATAATTGAGTTCCTTAATTGGGGGGTGATGTATATTCATATGAATACACACACACACACGTTTAGCTGCTATCTGATCCTCACATGCATTCAGTAGCTTCACTCCTGTGAATAATGCTGCTGTCTTTTAAATAAAGCAAAGCACAGATGCAAGGCCTGATGGCTGCAGATCTGTGTATTACTGAAGTGAACATAAATGTTAGCCCTCCCCAGATGGTGGTTGGTGTTATGATTAATAGAACCTTTATTACATGTTTGATTTATTTACTGTAATGATACTTAAGATGTGTGTTTAAAGGAAAAGTGACTTTGAAAAGGGAGTGCATTACTTGCAGTTTAAACAGGTGCTGAACTGGGTTGTGTGAGACAACTGCAACCTCTTTGCGTAAGAGCTCAAGTTTCTGACACTTTGTGTCTGCTTTCTCTCGAAAAATAGACAGAGGAGAGGAGTTCACAACAGTGAGAAGAAACAAGATAATCTCAGACTTTGAACTTGTCATCAGCATATGTTAACCCTGTTGTGATAGACTTCAATAAGCCACTGATAGCTGCCTTGTTTGTAAATCGGGTTTTGTTTTTCTGGTAGAGTTGGGAGGGTTGTGAGGATGAATTCAGCAATGTGTGTAGCTTTTAATGAAGATTAAATGTCAGGGAGTGACAGAGGAAAATAATTAAAAATTACATTAGCAAGTAGAAAGATAAGGCCTTGACACCATAATAAAAGGTATGAAGAAGTGTCTGCAGCTACTTAAATGATCATAATCTTAGGGTTGGTTGAGATCATGCTGGAAGGTAAAGGTCTGGTTGTATAAGCAACATCAGATTTTTGGTTTGTCTGATGATTAACACTGACTGACTATTCTCTGTTGCCCAAATATTCCCGCATATGTGTTTCAGTGGTGAATTTCGAACTGTTCACATGCAGAAAGTACTTTTGTTCATTCTCATATTCTGATTTCACCCCTCCCCCTGCATTCTCTTTTTTTGGATCCATCAGGCATCCACATTCCAGATGGCGATTTTGCTGCAGTACAACACAGAAGATGCCTATACGGTGCAGCAGCTGACGGACAGTACCCAAATAAAAATGGTAGGGACTTTGCACATTTTACCACACTCTTGTGAACAAGTATTTTGGTCTTCAGGGTTCTTCCTGCTATTGTAAGAAACTGGAATCAGACACACTTGAACCCAGAGTCAGCTTCTGAAGTCAGTCCTGAAGGAGAGAGATGTGCTCTATCTTTGGTCAACTTACTTTCCTGGTTTATTTACGTTCTTGTAATCATAACTGCCCAGTCTTCTGATGAATCTTAGCGTATAAATGCTCCTGGTCGTGACTAGAGGGATTTGCTGAGCTTCCCACTGAGCTCTGGTACTAAGTTTTCAGTGTTTCACTGCATACGTTTTAGTATTGAAAGACAACGTTCTAGGAGAAAACAGCATTTTCCCTAAATAATTGATCTCTGCATCCATACTTTGCATCTCAAGGCTTTTATACATGAACATGGTAAAATCTGCAGTTTCATCAGCTCACTCTTGCTATATATA
>NW_010156469.1:0-281 GCF_000695765.1 Mesitornis unicolor
TGATGAAGGCGAAGGCGCGGACGTCGCGGCCGACCCCCATGAACGACAGGAAGCGCACGCGGCACTCGCACAGCACGGCCTCCGTCTGCGGGGACAGCGTCACAGCGCACAACGTCACACCCTGTGCACCATCACAACGTCACAACATCGCACACCGTCACACCACGTGCACCATCACACCGTGTGTACCATCACAAACCATCACACCACGTACACCATCACAGTGTGCACCATCGCACCGTCACACCATGGACACCATCACACCCTGTGCACCATCCCAC
>NW_010156469.1:368-1296 GCF_000695765.1 Mesitornis unicolor
ACCCCCCGTGTACACCATCACACCACACACACACCATCACAGTGTGCAGCATCACACCATCACACCATGGACATTGTCACACCATACGCACCATCACACCCCATGTGCCATCACACCATGTGCACCATCACACCACGCACACCATCACACAATCACACCACATACACCATCACACCGTGTGTACCATCACAAACCATCACAAACAACGCACACGCCACATACACCGTCACACCATGTGCACCATCGCACCATCACACCACAGACACCGTCACACTGTGTGTACCATCACACTGTCACACCACGTACATCCTCACACCATGCGCGCCATCACAAACCATCACACACCACACACACCATCGCAGTGTGTAGCATCGCACCACCACACCATGGACACCGTCACACCATGTGCACCATCGCACCATCACACCACAGACACCGTCACACTGTGTGTACCATCACACTGTCACACCACGTACATCCTCACACCATGCGCGCCATCACAAACCATCACACACCACACACACCATCGCAGTGTGTAGCATCGCACCACCACACCATGGACACCGTCACACCATGTGCACCATCACACCACATCCACAGTCACGCCATGTGCACCATCGCACCACGCACACCATCACACACCATGTACACCATCACACCACGTGTACCATCGCACCATCACACCACGCACACCATCACAAACCATCACACACCACATACACAGTCACACCATGCGCACCATCACACCATGTACACTGTCACACCCTGTGTACCATCGCATCCTCACACCACGCACACCATCACAAACCATCACACACCACATACACAGTCACACCACGTGCACCATCACACACTCACACCACATACACCATCACACCGTGTGTACCATCACAAACCATCACACCACGCACACCATCACAGTGTGCAC
>NW_010156469.1:1319-3354 GCF_000695765.1 Mesitornis unicolor
CCCACCATGTGCACCATCGCACCATCACACGATGGACACCATCACACCCTGTGCACCATCACACCATCACACCTCGCACACTGTCACACCGTGTGTACCATCGCACCACGCACACCATTGCAAACCATCACACACCACGTACACCATCACCGTGTGCACCATCACACCACATACACCGTCACACCATCACACACCACGTACGCCGTCACACTGTGTGTACCATCACACCACATACACAGTCACACCACGCACACCATCACAAACCATCACATGCCATGTACACCATCACAGTGTGTACCATCGCACTGTCGCACCATGGACACCATCACACCCTGCACACCGTCACACCACATACACTGCCACACCGTGTGCACCATCACACACCACGTACACCGTCACACCATGTGCACCATCGCACCATCACACCTCGCACACTGTCACGCTGTGTGTACCATCCCACTGTCACACCACGTACATCATCACACCACGCACACCATCGCACACCACATACACGTCACACTCCACGTACACCATTACACACCACATACACAGTCACACCACGTGTCCCATCACACCGTCACACCCTGGACACCGTCACACCCCGTGTACACCATCACACCACACACACACCATCACAGTGTGCAGCATCGCACCATCACACCACAGACACCATCACACCACGTGTACCATCGCACCATCACACCACGTACACCGTCACACCACGTGCACTATCGCACCATCACACCACGCACACCATCACAAACCATCACACACCACGTACACAGTCACACCATGCGCACCGCACTGTGTGTACCCTCACACCATGGATACCATCACACCACAAACACCGTCACACCGTGTGCACCACCACACCACGTACACAGTCACACCACATGCACCATTGCACCGTCACACGATGGACACCGTCACCCCACACACACCATCACAGTGTGTACCATCACACTGCCACACCATGGACACCATCACACCACGCGCACCATCACACCACCACACCACGTACACTGTCACAAACCATCACACACCATGTACGCCGTCACACTGTGTGTACCATTGCACACCATGTACACCATCACACCATGTGTACCACCACACCATCACACCACACGCACCGTCACACACCATGTACACAGTCACAACACGTGTACCATCGCACCATCACACCACGTACACAGTCACACCACATGCACCATTGCACCGTCACACGATGGACACTGTCACACCACACACACCATCACAAACCATCACACACCACGCACACCATCACACCATGAGAATCCCACCCCATCACACCCCATGTACGCCATCACAGTGTGCCCCATCGCACCGTCACACCACATCCACTATCACACCACATACGCTGTCACACGCCACATCCACAGTCACACCATGTGCACCATCACACCCTGACACCGTCACACCACATACGTTGTCACACCATGCACACCATCACACTCCATGTACTCCATCACACCACACCACACACACCATCACAGTGTGCACCATCACACCGCCACACCACGGACACCGTCACACCATGGACACTGTCACACCACGGACACTGTCACACCATGTGCACCATCACACCCCGTGTACACCATCGCACCACGCACACCATCACACCATCACACCACATACGCCATCACACCGTGTGTACCATCACAAACCATCACACACCATCACTGTGTGCACCATCACACCGCCACACCATGCACACCATCACACCATCACACCATCACACCACATACACCGTCACACCATGCACACCATCGCACCATCACACCATGAACACTGTCACACCATGTGCACCATCGCACCATCACAACATGAACACTGTCACACCGGATACACCGTCACACCGTGTGTACCGTCACACAAGGGACACAGTCACACCACGTGTACCATCACACCACGTACACCGTCACACCCTGTGTACCATCGCATCCTCACACCACGCACACCATCACAAACCATCACACACCACATACACAGTCACACCACGCACACCATCACACAA
>NW_010156469.1:3467-3853 GCF_000695765.1 Mesitornis unicolor
CCACCGTCACAAACCATCACACCACGTACGCCGTCACACCGTGTGTACCATCGCACCACATACACAGTCACACAGTGGACACTGTCACACCATGTGCACCATCACACCCTGTGTACCATTGCACACCACGTACACCGTCACACCACACACACCATCACAGTGTGCACCATCGCACCACCACACCATGGACACCATCACACCATCACACACTGTCACACCGTGTGCACCATCGCACCATCACACCACATCCACTGTCACACCATGCGCACCATCACACACTGTGTGCACCATCACACCACGTGCACCGTCACACAATCACACCATCACACAGTCACACCACATACACCATCACACTGTGTGTACCATCACAAACCATCACACACCAT
>NW_010156470.1:0-4187 GCF_000695765.1 Mesitornis unicolor
AGGAAGCGAGGGAGCCCTGGGTCGCCCTGCCTGCAGCCCGGGGGAGGCGGCGCGGCCCTCCCGGGCACCGCCCCCCTCCTGGAGAGACCCGGCCGGCACCGGGCAGCCCCTGCGGCCTGCCCTGGCCCCCTCCCATCCCGCTCCCGGGTGCCTGCCACTGGGACTCGGCTGAGCCCGAGCTGGTTGCGGGCATGAACCGAAGGGTGATTTGGGCTTCCCGAAGCCAACTTCTCCATCCCGGAGAGTCCCACAATTAGGGGCTGGTGTGGGGTTTTAAGTTTTTTTACCACAATTACTTGCGCCTGTATGTCAAAACGGGTGCATTAACCATCTGGAGCCTGAATTAGGAACTTGAGGAATGCCTTGACTGAAGGCAAAAATCCAGCAGTTTTAGCTTCCTCCAATCAAGTACAGAAATAGCAGGTTGGCAAGGGGCGAGGGCAGGCAGAGCCAGACCGATCCACACCGTGCCAGTGCCTCTGCTTTCTGCTGCACCGACGGTCAGCGCTAGCCAGAGCAGAGAGGGTTCTGCACCACCGGCTGTGTTTTCTTGATGCAAGAGAGATCAGACGCACCTCAGCCACAAGGACAGAGACAAGCTAGAAATCCTTCCTTTTCCTACAATTTTGTTTTTAAAAGTAAACAATAAAAAAGAAAAAAAACTCCACAGATAGGATACCTCTGGAACAGGAATGGGATCTTCTATCCTGCAGTAAAAGGGCACACAGTAGAGACTGCCTGTCTCATCCACAACCACCGTGAACTCCATCCTGTGTATTACTTTTGCTCTGGATCAAATTTGCCCCACACAGCAATGGGAAACCCCACAGCCACCTACTCTTAGCTGCTAGGTCCCAGGTTCTTAGTCACTAAAAGATTTCTTCTGTAGGAAAAGGGGAACAGTGCCAAATTCTTTCCATGTGCCCACAGGAGCTACACCTATCTACAGCCTCCAGGGAGCAGCAGGTTTCCACATCTCAGCATCCAGCATGACTGGCACTAATTTAAGGTCAGGGCCAAGGGCTAAGATATCATCCCACACAGCTGAGCAAGGTCAAATAAAGGGAGCGATCTCCTCTGACAACCCTGATTCCTTGGAAAGAACAACAGGAGAACCCAATCCTGCAAATGATCCATGTATTGGGGAACAAATGAAAGAGTCACAATTTTAACTTTATCCTGTGTTGCCTAGCTGCCTCATCCTGAACTAACATTAGAATCTGTTATCTTCAAGGAGTGCTAAGGCAAAAAACTTCCCTCTGTTTGTGGTTCTGAGCCCAGCTGATCATAATCCCAGCCAAAAGATATTTTTTAACTAAATGTCCCTTCCAGTATTTTGAAGATTTTAGCTAAACTTTTAAAGCAAGCAGAGGAAGTAAAACCCAGGACCTTTGGACCAGAAGAGCAGAACTTTTCTACCTCAGGATTCAGATGGGAAAATGACAACACAATAAAACCTCTTCAGGGGTTTCCAGTGCAACTGACGAACAAGAGGACTTCTCTCCCCTTAATGAGCAGAACTGTCATCATCAGTTAAACAGAGCGGACCTTCTTCAGGTTTAAAGGTGATTCCTTCAGAATAGCATCCACTTCTTGCTTGTCTAGAGCCTGTCCAGCCGCTCTCCCAGAGCATAAGATAAGGATACCGAATCCAGCCCTTTTGAGAAGCACTAACTCACTTTACTCATACAACACTACACTTGCCAAAATATTCCAGGCACTAAACAGCTATTATAAAAAACAATCTCTTTTGATTAAAAACCTAAACCTCATCAAAACTTCAAAACAGATGGATAAGCAAAAATATGCTATGCCAACAGAAAGAAACAGCAATAATTTAAAGATGTCTTTAGGGAGGAGGGAGGTGAGTAAAGAGAGAATAAATGAGCTGAATTTCAGGGGTAACAGGTTCCACACAGTTGGGGACTGCCATGTCGAGAGCTCTGTATCGCCTCTGATTCCAGATGCTAGTGGGAAAATGCTAACCATGAAGTCTGACATAAATGCAATAAACAACAGGAAGAACCCCCAAAACCTTACCTTAACACCAAACTCCCACTAATTGGTAAACTGCTGCAAAATTACAAGTTCATTTTTCTCCTCTAAGGAATGTTTTTCACTGGTGGTAACGATGGGTTTTTTTCAGGGACATATCTCTGCACATTGCACATATGAGCTAGTGTTGTGCTATAATTGTCACAGAAAAGGAAATTAACAGTATTCTAATGAGGAGTTTTGTTACAGACAAATTATCATCTTCCAAGTCTGCAAGAGCCTCTTAATTTAGACTGTCATTTCTCCCCACTGCATACCCTGGTGACTCTACCCTGGAAAACAGTAATTGCTAGAGAAACTAGGGAACTGTGGGCCGCCACAGAGCAGATGCAGACAGAACACAGAAGGGCTTCAAGAAGAAACTTAGACAGAAAGAATTTGAGATAATAAACCCCAATCCATTTCCATATTCACTCATGTAGGCAACCTTTTATATTCCTAATACTGCAAACAAAATGTAGATATACGTCCTTCCTGCATTGGAAGTGGCTAAAAAGGTCAGCTCATGAATATGCAACAAAAAGCCCTCAAAGTAGAGACCCAGGCAACATCTGTTAGCTAAGCCTCCTGGAGCAAATCAAAACAATTTGTTCACGGGTCCTTTTTCCACCGAAAGTACCCCCAAAGGGCTTTTACAAACTGCCCAGCTCTCACAATTGGAACTAAATGGAGCAACCTTCCCAGCTTGATTGCTGCACCAGAGTTCAGCCAGCCCTGGAAGGCAACTTCTGAAGCAAAACAGCCAAAAACACTGCACTAACACAACCCTAGCAAGAAGTTAGATGGCATGTATGAAGTTGGGACTGGATTAGACCAGTCAGATTAACCCCTTCAGACTCACAAAAATGGCAGAAAGTCTTTAAGGACCACAGATGGTATGAGATAGGGGTACAAATTGTGTCCAAAAGGTAACAGTGGCAAAGGCTCTTTCAGATCAGTGATACTCCTTGTGGTGGGGCAATACAAACTCACCTTTTAGGATCAATATGAATTAGACTGTATGTGCTGCCTTTTAGCTTCTTCCCGATTCATGGATACTCTCCCTCCCAAAGAGAAGGAATAGTGGAAAAAAATAAGATCCAATCTCTTATCTGATTTCTAACTTGTGTTGAAAGACAATCCTCCTGACCCTCCCTATTTCCCATATTTCAATTTTTCAGTACCAGCAGTGAAAAAGTAGCCTCCAGTCTTTCCATCTGCAGCTCTCTTCTGCCCCAGTAGCTGTTATTGGTTGCAGATGGTTCTAATTGTCATTTTTATTATATTTGGGGAAATAAAAAAGTCTGCCATTAATCCCTTTTTTGGATGGTTGTCTTAAGAGGGCGCTCTTCTATCAGCTCAGCCCTACAGGATTTAAGATGTCTCTCTGTTCCTTTTTTAACTGTCACCTAAGGGATCACAGTACACATTGGTAGGTTAATTCCAAATTAAAAGAACTGTTAGAAATGGAGACCAACTAGTAACTCAAGGTTAATTTCCAACATAAAACCAAGTCATGCTTACAATTAATCCTGAACTGTCAAGCTTTCAGACACGAGGTCAAAGCTGAGGAGTGACGGATGTGTCTCCAAGGAAGATGAATTAAGATCTTTGTCCTCTCAGTGTCTCTACACCATGGCCAAGCAATTCACACATCAGACTGAACATAAAGAGGAGATGGAATCTGGTTTTGGAAAATACAGTGAAATAAGTTCTTAGGAAACTGATAGGATCAGAGGAAAGAAAACCAAATAGTTGTTAAGAGAGCACCAGTGAGTAGAATAGTTGGGCTGCTGCTCCTTCTCTCCACCAACCTGCACTCAACAGCAACAGCTCAACTTTTTGGACTTTCTTCTTTATGTGAATACTTTCCCCTCACAGAGACTATAATCCTCACGGGACTGGCCTGTGATCAGTGAACACTGTAACTCTTACCGAAGTGGCACAGCTATGTGGGTTTTCACACCAGCCACCCGCCCACATGGAGCTGAGCAGCGTTGATACCAGGACTTGCATTCTCTTCCCAGCTTCTAGTCCAAGCAAATTCCTCTCCCTAAACCAACGAAGAGGCCTGGTTTTATAAAAGTACGTAGCGATCTATTCAGTTTTTCGCCTGCCCCAGGAGGCCTGGCCGTGAGGAAGAGCAGACCCTC
>NW_010156470.1:4264-14993 GCF_000695765.1 Mesitornis unicolor
CCGCGGCGGCGCGGGACGGCCCATGGAGCCCACTGCGGCTCTGCCCCGCGACTCTCCGAGCGCCGGCTGAGCTGATCGAGCCGTTTCACACAGCGAAACCGGTGCCTGCCAAGCCCCTCCGCTGCGGCGCCGGTACCGGGCGCAGTCGCGACGCTGTCAGCTCGGCGGCAGCGCGCCCCCTGCCGGCTCCTCCCGCCCGCTCCGCGTCGGCTCCCTCAAGACGGCGCCAGGACCCGCTGGGCCAGGAGCTGGTCTCGTATCGCCGGCTGAGCTGATCGAGCCGTTTCACACAGCGAAACCGGTGCCTGCCAAGCCCCTCCGCTGCGGCGCCGGTACCGGGCGCAGTCGCGACGCTGTCAGCTCGGCGGCAGCGCGCCCCCTGCCGGCTCCTCCCGCCCGCTCCGCGTCGGCTCCCTCAAGACGGCGCCAGGACCCGCTGGGCCAGGAGCTGGTCTCGTATCGCCATGGAAACGCGTCTTTCCACGGCTTGTTGGGCGATGTGTATTATGTATCATGTTTAATTAACACGAAAATAGTCACCAAACAGTGAACAAAGTAGTAGCAATCTTACAAACCCTAACAGCATCCCTGTACAGAAAACAAACTATGAGCTGAGCCCAAAAAGTGCTTGAGGTCCAGAGCACAGGGGGTGGGTGGTCAACAGGCAAGAAAGTCAGAAATAAACCTCTAATGGAGGCAAGCACAGCCAAAACACAAATCAAAGCAACTAAATAGCCAAGATATTTCAGCTCAGACAACTGAAGCCACTGACAGTATTCTCTCACATAAGGTTTCATAAGGACCACCTTTCAGGGCCAGGGAAGGGGAAAGAAAAAAAATAATAATAAACACAGACACAGTACACAGTTATTTTATTGAAATACTTGAAAAGGCCAGCAATGGAAAAATAGGTTTGTCATGAGGAATTAATGTTTGATTTACTAGATCATTAAAAAAGCTGTGTTTACAGGTAATGCTAGGCAGTTACAGAATGCACTGTGATCCATGCAACTAATAATATACTACAGTAGAATAGGCACTGTGTACTAGTTTAGTTTTAGCTTATATACAGCTTTCAACAGGTATGATTGACAGATATGAGAAATTAAATAGCAACACCTTCTGAATTATAAACATTATAATATACAAATTTGCTCATCTGAAGCATAAGGGTTATAAAACACAATATAGTGGAAAATGAAAAACACAAATTACACACAGCATATGAAGTTGATCTGGCAGTTTTTGAAGTTTACGATTTTTCCTTTTAAAAGAAATATCAGACTGCTAAATACGTCGCTGGTCAGGTAACATACAAAGTCATAGGCCAGGGCAGCAACAGTGACTTTTTCTTGAAATACGTAGTTAGTGAGGAAATTTGTTCATCAGTTAAAAAGGGTAAGAATGAAAACCACAAATTCTGCCTGGTACAGCTTATAGTCCAAAAAAAGATCAAGTCACTTCAGATGAATGTGAAATAAATAATCAATCCTTGAGGAAGTATGATCCTTGAGTTGAACCTACTCAACTGAAAATGAATTTCAACTATACACTAGTATGTCACCATGGTGAAACATCTAAGAACAGTATTCTGAATAGCTTTTTGGGAAGCAATGTCTTACTGCTTTAATATGTACAAGTTATTTACAACAAATTCCCTTTTGGCCTCACAAGTTAAGCCATTTTAGCTGGCTGTTACGATGCAATTCTTTTTTTCACACATTATGCAATACTGTAGTTAGCACTATAATTTAAAATAATCTTATGCATGAATTACAAATATTAATAAAGTAACTCTGCATATATAAATATTTCTAGCAGAATTTAAAGCATTCAGAATGTACATAAAAGGGGTTTTTTTATTATTTGGTAGGGCCAGATGTGCTTCTTCTCAGATCATCGTTGCTTTAATAACGCTTTGTACATAGCAAAACCCAAAACTGCAAAGACAGTAGCACCAAAACTTGCTCGGAGCCAAAACGTAGAGCTCTTGAGGTCCGCTTGTGTCACATGCCTAAAATTTAACACACATAGAAAACCAGGTTAATTGCATGACAGGAATATCAGACAGCTTGTGCTAAACTACTCTGCTTTTGGAAATTCATCACTACACTTGTCACAGGCAAGCAGCTTACAATTCAGCCTTATGAGTACCTATGCAGTCATTTTACTTTTCTTAAAAAGCTTAAGAGTTGATCTGCAGCCCTGATCGCAGCAGTAGATCTCAGTAAAGTCACAGAGCTCACACAGCTGAAGAGAAAGGCAGGAGCAGATCATTAGTCGTGAAAGTGGGGAGGGCAGTGTGTTGTCTCTGAGAGTAGCAGCAAGCATTCAGAAAAGAAAAACAAAAATAGCCAGCAAATAATTAATAAACCACAGTGAGAACAACTCTGTTCAGCAAAATCCATTTTTTTAAAGGTTGAGTTTGCATATGTCTGCATTTCCATGAAAAACTTTCCAGTCCTGTTGAATATCTACTTTTACTACTTCTTCAAAAGAGGTTTACTGACAAGTAGTGAGTAATTTTTTTCCAAAAGCTAGAATCAAATGGACTATTTGTAAATCCCTTTCTTCCCAGTACAGTCACAAGAACAGCAATAGAAACAGTCATCCAATACCAAGCTGAAAGCTAAGAGAAAGTGCTAGTGAAACAAGCAGTGACAATGGCATCAACAGAAAAAGACAAGATGTAAGAACGGTATGAAGTGACTGTATGACATAAAAAGCCACATCTTGCATGACAGAGACAGCCAATGACCCAACTGTCCCGAATATTGCAAAAAGTTTGTGAGCATGCTCAGTTAAACACGGCTGGCCATCCTCAAAAGTAGTCTCAAGTATGACAGCTTACCATAGAGCAGGAGCTACTATTAAAAATAAGTTATCGTAAATGCCACAATTCAAAGCACAAGAAGTTCCTAAACAACTGTAAATGGGTTTTTGTTTGTTTATTTGCTTTTGTTTAAGATAGAACTTATTACAGAACTTCACTAGCCTACATATTTTAGCCTGTATTAATTACTGCGGGTTACTCAGTAAAAGCTGCAGTAGTATTAAGCATAAGGAGCATACAGAAATCCTAAGCATACACGGTGCACAAGAGAGTTCACACAGCGTGAACTGCAGAGCTGTAGCATACAAGCTGTTTAATAAAGCAGGAATCATCACTTGCTATCAAAATACACAAAACCAGTTTAGGATATTCTTTAGTAGACATTTGCAGGAGCAATATAAACCGTATAGATAATCAGTGTACTGTAATACCACATGCTGAAGAACAGGCTCTTTGGTGCACAAACAGCGAAACACAGCTGGTCTCTAAAAACTCCTCATCTTTTTTAAGATTATCTTGCTGGGTTATGGAACAGCTCAAATTCATGAATCCTGCAAGCATTAGTTCTTCTACGGCTAGTTTTGACAAACTCTCTGCAAACTAGATGTCAAGTGGTTTGCTGAGGGGAAGAAAGGGGGAAAGGCAATGGCAAAGTCACCTTAGTTTGGCTGCTGTTACCTGTCTTCAAGTAAACGTGGACCAAGAGATGACTCCATGAAGATGGAATCTTCTACAGAGCTGACGGCGTGCACCTGCTGCATAAGACTGCTGCTCTCGTCTGCTAACAGCATGGCCCCCAACTCATCTAGGTAGGATCTTAACCTTTTCACACACATGCACAGTTTGCAGTTCACAGCATGGCTCAACAACAGCATCTCAAATATGCTCAAATAAAGCCCAGAGAATCTAATTTTTAGCCACCTAGGCCCTCAATTCTTGTGCCGTTGTTAAAAACTTAATGCTTAGGGAAAAACAGAAAGAAATGGAGTTTGTACTTCTGATGAGCTAAGTAAAATACATGATTTTATGTGGCTAAACACCATTGCTTTAAGGACAAAGAAAACTGCTCAGGAAACTGAATCTCTTCCCACTCCATTCCCAAAGCCTCAACTTTCACGTGTCCACAGGACACTGCAATGCTCCTGCACCACACGCACCAGCTAGGGAACCTGTGCTAAACACACTGGAGTGACTCCAACTCATCAGCCCTAAAACTGACAAGATCTCATTACTGTTAATAATTCAATTAAAGACGGTATTATTTAGTGTGTTTTCAGTTAAAGACTAATACCCTTGTCTTCAGATCTGTAAATTATAAAGCTTATCTGTCTATGTAAAATAAATCACTTGTATGTAACATGATTTTAATAGATTATGTGACAAGATCTGTTGGGCGACTATTTGTATAACTAACAACTCTCAACTTTAATTTGGTTAACTCACATGTCCAACTATTCGTATAATTTAAAAAACGTCCCTTAAATGTGCAAATCACTATTTAAATTGCAAATGAATGTTTTTGCATTGCCTCATAAAGCACTATCTCTCACATCTCGATTTTCTGATTCCTATCTATAATTTGCCTTGTTTTGACTTTTGCACATGTCCATATTTAATTGTACACAAAAAACTTGCTGAGCATGCTTCATCCTTTTAAAAACAATTACTATATTCTGTGTCATGATAAAATCCTCTTTTTATGTCTAAAGGGAGAGTAAATTGATCCCTTTTCTATGCCTAACAGTAACAGACTCTTTCACTTAAATAAAGGAACTAAACAAAGGCAGGGATTTGTATTACAACCTCAAGGAAATCTACTGACTTCAGTAAGAAATTAGCAGGGCCCTCTGAACATCTCAGCCCAAAATTCCACAGTCCAAAAATGTTTACCGAAATTCAGGACGCTGTGGACGTCTCACTGCTTTGTACCTTTGAAAAACAAATTCCAGTTTTTCTTCCTTAAATGTTCCCTGTGCTGTCATAAATTCTATTTTGCAACTTTGATCCCTGATATTGTTTAGCTGCCATAAACCGTTAAAGGAAACATAAATATGTCTCAAATAATAAAAAAGGATCAATGTTTGTTTCCAGCACAGGTTCTTTGACATGAAAGTGGCTGTAATGCAGAAAAACGTTTCTCAATACATACTGAAAAAAGCTACCTTTTCAATAAATAAAGCTCAAACTTTATTTCAGTGTAGCTGTGTTCATGAAACTAATTTTCACCAGTAGTAAAAATTATTACTGCCTTGCTAGTAAGAGAGTTAACTCTGTATTAGAAAAATTATTCTCTCTGAGGTTAAAACATATATATGGATGTGCACATATACACACACAGAGCAGTAGTTAGGACTCCATAAATCAAGCTGTATTTGAAACTCCTGCTTATTAGGAATAATAACAAGCTTTCAGACTTCCCAGATAGATTGGTGTGTGTTATTTAATTATACAATTAGTTCCACGTACATAAGTAAGTCTAGAAACACTGGCTTTGGCATAAAATTTAGATTTTAATGCACATTTTGGAAAAACGGATTTTTATTCAACCTACCCTTAATAATGAGCCAAGTAACTTCTCACTTGTTGAATAAGATCTTTGAAATCTGCACAGTCTCTCTTTTAAGAGGCTTTAACAACTCACAAGAAGTTTGCAACATGCACTTGTTAGGAGTTAACTGAGCATGCCTGTCACGGTCACACACACAAAACTGCTGAGTTTTGTGCCAATACTGATGCTTTTCCCCATGTCAGCAGCAGAAGAATCCCAAGTCTTGGAAGGTTAAAGCCTTAACTATAAGAGTTCAAGAACATTCCTGTACTAACTACAGAAGCATTTTAAAAGCACAGTGGTGAGGCCAACAGGCTTCTCACACCAAAACTGTAAGCAAGTTAATGCAGCCAGGAAGCAGCAGCAGCCTGCTCTGACAGATAACAGGTTCTAACAATAAAACATAAGCAACCAAATTCCAAAATCATCATGTAACATAGGCAAGCTGTTGCAGCCTCTCTTCAGGCACATATTTTCCTAGGATGCAAACTAACACTAGCAGTTAGAATTTCCCCCCATGCATTAGTCATCTAAAATATGCAAAGCTTCAAGTGCATCTTATTATCTACAAACCTAAAAAGAATGTAAAATGCCAATTCAATGTATTGTTTGGAAAGAAATCAGGGGATGCAGCTTTGCAAACTTCTATTCAGTATGGGGCATTAAACAGTCTAGAGAAGGAGGAAAATACACAAGTAAAATATTGTTATACTGCCCTAATTTGGGGGCCACCTCAGTATAGGGATAGATTTCTGCGATTAGATCTAATGGCAATATACTATATAGCTTTGGAAAATAATCTGTGTACACTGCACATAGTGAAAAAGAAATCCTGGGTTGTACTCTTTAACTTTCCCACTAGTACAGGAAAATGACACTATTTTCTCAACTTTAGTTTCACAGAGGGAAGGTTTTCACAAGGATAAAAAAGTCTTACAAATAATTCCTGAAACAGCCAAGTTTCATATGCAAATAGAACTTCACTTCTACTCCACAATACTTAAAAAATTTAGAAGGAAGAAAAACATGCTCTGAGAAGTCTCCCTCACTGAGCAACACAATTCTCATGCATTAGAATTATTTTATTTTGAAATGAACAGTAAAATGCTACTACTATGCAAGCAAAAGGCAACAGGTGAATTAATTAAAACCAAGAAAGCAGAAAACCATACTTAAAATTGATGCTTTAAAAAAAAAAAACCAAGCACCAAAACGAAAAAAAAAAAGCAGCCAAAAATCCAAGCTCATTCTTAAAGAAAGGGTTAGGATGACATGAGCAGAAACCTTGCTTTTAAAAAGAGGTAAAACAATGTAGTAAAAAGAGATTAAGTGCCAGCCAGACAAATACAAACAAACACCTAAAGGAAAGAACAAATTAAAAATATAAAACCACTGCAGGATAGTAACGACTCTCATACATGCATGTACAGTGCTTTGAATGCAGTGCCTCCTTCCTCAAAGAACCAACAAAGTGTGATCGTGGGCAGTTCAAACCAACAATCCTGTTCCTGCACAACGAACACCTCCAACCAACCTCCACGCTTGTGGAATTTCCCTTTCCGATAGCATACAAACCCTGGGAGAGTCTCTGAAGTTTGTCTGTAGAAGAGAAACTGCAAGTGGACATGAATAGGGTTTTCAGTTGCATAAAGGCAATGTTCTTCCTTTAATTCCTAAGCTGGGAATATTCAAATGTGATATTTTGCCTTGGTAGCAGTGCTTAGAAATTGCTTAGCAACAAATAATACTGTAAGGGTCCAGTCTGAAAAACTTCAGTTCACCTACTCCCACGGTCTAAAGCTTCAGAATAGGAAGGGATCGGGAGAATAAGTACTGTTGAGAAACCTCCTCTACCCATCAGTTATCTAACTGTTGCCCAACTACACTACCTAATGGTAAGCACTTGTAAAGGCAAAATAAGAAAAGCTATATAAACTAACTACATCAGAAAATCCTTCTGGATTTAAATCTAATCACAAATTATTAGATTAAAAACGCATCTAAGGAGCTAACATTTGTAACTAAGAGATGAAGTAAGCATACTGGAAAACTGCAACAAAAGCCTATAGCAACTGACTGCAACAGAACTGAATGAACACAGCCAAAGAGATTCTAGCAAGTTATTCCTCCTTTCTGCAGGGTCAGTGCAAAAGTCTATGAGGAATTCTCTTTACCTTGAATTACGGATGTTTTTAGGCAGTAGTAGATTCCTATGTTTATTCCACACTATCTAGTGACAAGGTGTGGAACGACAGCATCCCAAGACTGCTCGTATGAAGATTTCAATACCTTGAGCCCTTGACTGTATTTCAGAGGAACAAACTGCAGTGTCTGATGCAGAACTCAAAAAAACCCGTAGGCTCATACAAGAGACAGCCATGACAGCTAACGTAGCAACCCATCACCATTCCAAAAAATGAGGATGTGTTATAGAGGTGATTTCAGCCTCAATAACAAAGAGCTGGGATTTCCTAGTAGTAACTGCTGAATGAAGTTGTGGAGTGACAATCTGCAGAGACTGCTGTTTCAAGGGATTTTTGTCTAGGGAATAACTGCTGCAGAAAAGATGCAGCATGAACAGTCTCACTCATGCAGTCTTTTCCTAAGCTAATGAGTTTTTCACCCTTCTTTGAATTCTTGCTCTGTGCTTAATACTTTTATCTTGGATTAAAGTGGTATTTCACAAAATGCTCCATACTGTACATGGGGATGTCAGCAGGCCTCCTACGTGCATGTAACTTGCATTTAACGGAGACAGCCACTCTTATTTGGAGCAGCTACATCTGAAAACAGTAAAAAGTAGTAACATGTAGAGACCAGCAGCATGTCAGGATATTCTAGCCATGGCTTTCAAATAAACACATTTACCACAGTTGCCTCCAAGATTCACATTTATCATACAAGCCCCCAAGACGGCCGTAAACGATGGAACCGCTGCACTACACAAATTGTTTGGTTTGAACTCCCATTTGCTGGGGTGTGATGACAAGTGCTGAGGTGTTAGTAAATCACGTGTCAAAAACTGCCAGCAGTACACACAAGACAAGGTGTAGCACTGTTTTCAATGCTGAAAACAAGTTCTCTCTCTTTACCAATTGTTTTTTCCAAAGTATCTGCAAATGCAAATGTTTAACCGTTTACCAGTTCTTACATGTTGCATTCTTTTCAGAGAGGAATTGGATGTTAAAAGCTCTAGATTTTTTAATACTCACTCATGTAAACCAAGCATAACAAACACACACACAAATTCTATGAATTCCCAAATACCAAACTAGCAATTACAAACATATAAGATATGTTATATGATGCTGCTGTAAGTCAAGCTGTGCCTTTAGGAAAATATTTGTGTAACTGGTATCTCAGAAGTACTACCTCTACTCAATACTAAACAAACCTGTAACATCTCAAGTGAAACACATTACACAGATTTATAAGACACTATTTAATGCCCATTACCAATTCCCTAAAAACACAGTCCTAATTCCTCCACAGTGTCTTTGCCATCACCAAGTGCCTGAATCAACTACCAAATTGGTAATGTTTCAGAGAAACCACTGGACTAAGCTCGAAAGACCAAAAGTACCTTCAAGTTTAACAAAGTTTGACAATTCTATTGCAATTATTAAAGTAAGTATCTGCCTATTTAGTGGATATGGAGTGAAAAATCTGCAGTATATAAGGTTACCAATTGCTTTTTTCAAAAAACCTTTAGTTTAAAAGCACACCTGGTACCTAGTAAATAAAGTTAAGGACCTGTTAAGAACTGCAGTGAAGAGTTTGTTCTTTACAGATTGCAGCAAGTCTGAGTTGAGGAAGTTCTGACAGATGCAAAATGTACACCTGTTGCAGGCGCACATACAGCGTAACCGGGCATGGCTGCGAAAACACACAGAAGGACAGGAGTTGAAATCTTGCTCATAAAATCAGGCGCACATTAGGACTGTGCCACAACCGAGAGATTTAGGAATAAAAAGGTACATTTGAATGAGTAAGGAGAGGAGAAAAAAAAATACACTGGGGAAGCAAGGGTACAACTACAGCTGTGCAGAATCTTAAGGTTAGATGTTCTACGTCCTGGACATTTTGGCATTACCACTATACACAGATCTTAATAGCAAAGTACAAACGTGAACAAAAACGTTTGCGGAATTTATTTAAGTTTGTAAGGAAATAATCTAAAGGCTTCTGAGTATGTCTGCACAGCAATAGATAACACCCCTTTTTCAAAGGAAAATAAGCCACGTTTTCTACCACTTTGAATGCACACTTTACAAAGTGACAGTTACCTCTACTTTTCCCACCCTAACAAACACACATGCTTGAAAACTAAGGGAGAAGCAGGAATATTGGTATGACAAGACATTGGGTCAGTGCTACGCTTTAGTGGTTTCACAGTACTCCAGCGCTAGAAAATAAATACAAGAGAACAAAAACAAAACAAAAGCTTTACAAATCTAATTCAATAAATTCAGTTTCAAATATTTTTAAAAACCCTATTATTTTAAGTGAAAGTGACATTAGTTCTATTTAATTTAAAGCAAATGTCAGCTGTCATACTAGACTCCATCTGCTGTAATATTTATGTAGTCCATATTAAAAGCTCCACCCACCAAAAAGAGATGCAAATTGAGCTTAGCAACAGTGAGATGTGAAGAAGAATGTGAGCTTAAGTATCTTCTGAGGATCAAAAGGTGTTTATACGGGAATTCTGTTAAAAATAAAAGATCTATTAGATTAATTAACTGAAGCACATATAGTAGTAAACACCCTGAAAAAAGCTTCAACCAGTGCATTGGGGAAACTGTTGTTCACTGAAGAGTGTTGTTACTTGTAATCAACTGTCGAGTTGAGCTATTATAAAGGATCACAGCACAACTTATTCACAAGTATCTCGAAAATACCGAAGTATTAATATTGACATACTGAGGTATACATCCACAGTAAGGACAGAACAGAACCACACATATTCACTGGAATTTGAAACAGGAGTTGGATGAAGTACTGTACTCTTTTAAAAAAATAGCTTAGCAATAATAGCTGACCACTGATTTATATGTTGGATACACACCAACTTTCTCAATTTGAAATAATTTTAAGGTTCTACTCAAGTCACTTATGTCCCTCTGTTGCTAAGGCTCAGTGAGACAGTTCCATCCTCGTGGCTAACAATGACATGCAGTGGTACTGTGCGTGACCCATGCAATATGAACAACAGAACAGTTTGAGTACTTACGGATACATTGCCATAGTTGTCAGTTTAATAAAGATATCCTTACTCGGCACATCAACCGTATTACAAGTGAAGGCTTGAGGTGGAGGCATTTTGTGTTTTTTGCAGAATTCAGCAG
>NW_010156470.1:15024-30466 GCF_000695765.1 Mesitornis unicolor
TATAATCCTGTCTAACTTCATGCAAGTCAGACTTTGCAGCTACCACTAAGCATGGTATTCTGCTATCCATGAAGTGCTGCTGCAAATGCAAAAGGAAAAAAAAGTGAAAGAAACAGTATATGATACATTGAGTCTGGAACAGGCTGAGTTGAACTGCTTGCAGCAGCATTAAGATATGTTCATTGCACTGAATTCAGACACTTCTAGAAGCAGGATATTTTACTATAGGCAAGTAGACATCAACTTTGTACAAATAACAAAACTGCCTTTTAATGTATCAGCCATATATAACCAGCACTCACAAATAAAATGTCTTTTAAACACTAAAACTTGTGTATAGGACCAATAACTGACAGAGTATTTTGTCAGTGAAAAGATACATAAACTACACAAACCTTAAAAATCCTGGCACAGTATCCAAAGGACTTAGGGTTACTGACATCATATACCAGGCAGACAGCATCACATATGGTCTCAGCATCAGTTAAAAAATCAGAGTCACTGACGTCATGTAGCTAAAGGAAAAAAAAAAGAAAAAGATGGTCAGAGAGGGAGAAAAGCTTGTCATTATGCAGTCAAAGGAATGTTATAACTTTGTCTCTTGATTTTTATGGCTTATTTCTTATATATCTTTAGAACTAATGAGCTGACAACAGGCAGAATTAATGAAAAAGAAATAGTAGTAATTTACCATGCAGCCAACATATGTGAGTTGTTAACATCACATCTGCAGGCAATCACAACCTCAGCACAAAAAGTTACATTTCAACACAAAGATTCCCATAGAAACTGGCATTCATTCTACAGAGGAAAACCACAAAGCAGAGAGCTAGATCTTGGAAAACAAAGAAAGATATCATATTGTAAAGGAAGACTACAGTGGAAAGAGCTTGAAAGAAAGTATTTCATCCACTGAAGATGAACTTTAGCCATCCTAATTGCTTAAGATGACAGATTCCTCTTTGCTGAACAGGTAGACTGCTTGCTGATAATTTATCCTATGCTATAACTCAGTGCCCTGCAGCATAAAGGACTGGGTTCTGTACAATTCAGGTCAAGGTTTCAAAAATAACAGGTTCTGAACAGGTTTGGTTTAAGTATTAGCAAGATGTAAAACCAGAAATTATTTGAGCCAGAAAAAAGAGTGGGGAGGAATCCACATTTATGGAGAGACAATTAACACAGAAATTTGTTTGCAGAAGGCTCTGAATAATTCACTGAATTTTAAGATTAACCAGTCAAATGTAACAATAATGAGGTAACCTTACCAGCAAGTATTTTTCCTGTCCATATACATAGACTGTATTAATGGCATAGTAAGATTTGTGTTCTGCACGTATTTGCCTCTGTCTCTGAAAATGCAGAATTTCACGTTAGACAACAGCAACTTGCCCCTTTAAGTTAGATTTGAAGAGCGATTACCACCCAATTTATTAATGAATGCAAGTTACAGTAATCTGTGGTTTATTTTGCAAGTAAACGCATAGCTACAATCCATGATGTACAAGTAATTGAAAAATAACACTCTCCCCCTCCCCAATAATTCTTTATTCCCTCACAGAACTCTCCAAACTCAGTAATAATCAGTAAAAGCTCTAAGTCCAGTTGGTTTTGCTGTTTAACCTCAACTCAAAAGCATATATAGGTGAATATAAGCAAAAGGCTTCTTACCATTAGATTTCTTCCAAGAAGAGCCTGAAGAACTCCACTTTTCCCACAGCCTTTCATTCCAACAACATTGCATCGGAAAACATTTCTCTGAGTCTGTTTTTTCTGGAGGTCTATCTTTTTATCTCTTGTTACTTTTGAAAAAAAGCCAAATCTTTTTCAGAAGATGTACATGCATGTATGTATGTGAAAACACGAAATAATTGTCCACTTACATTAAAATGCACACAAACAATCAAAAATACTAAATCAAAGGTTTGACTTGAGCAGAAACCATTTGTTTAAGCAATTTACTTGAGCAGATGTCTAAATTTAAATTCCTAGGTTGTATCAACTGTTTTTTTTAAATACCTGTAATTGCTGATGCTTGAGATTCTTGTTCTGCAAGTATCGAGTAGCCTAAATAACCCAGGTACTCCAGGCAACGCTGTACATCTAAGTATGTAGTTAGTCTAGCAGAGGGGACAAGAAGTAGTTTATAAATGTTTAACATCTATGATACCACTTTTTACAGTACTGAACATTTTTTTCCTCCTATCTCCACGTTAACATGACAGAAGTATACCTGCACTATGTAGTACTGAAGGACAAAAGCACTCTGAAGGTAAATGGTGGCAACTTCATGAATCTTAACAGTCAGAAAAACACTACAAAGGCAGCACTTACTGAGGCTTATCAACCTACACCATATTTTTTTCCTCATCAAATACTGTTTTCCTAATTTTCCACATTTTCAATAGGAAAAACCCCTCATTACTGAACATCATTATTCATACCATCTCTAAAGAGTAGAAGAGAAACAAATATTTTAACAAGTTTCAGGGAGATTTCCACATTTTAAAGAGACAGTTCATAGTGAGCACTAAACACTGGCCAAATCCTAAGCAGGTTATAACAATTGTCTGAAGATTAGGCCAGTGGACAGCTATAAAAACTTGACTGCAGGGGTCTATTTTGAACTACTATATTTCCACTCTTTCTACTAGATTTTTAAAAGGAAGAGACAAATGCATTATCACACTCAAAGTTCTCATCCACTAAAACATAATGTATCGCACTTACGTCCACTGAGAAAGAAACCCTTGGTACGTAATCCACCCTCTTTCATTTGTACAAACGGTGTTGTTAACATCAGGTCCCCATGGCATGTAAGGGAAGACTTTGAATAAATCTTTCAATTCATCAGGAGACAAAGCACAATCTCTATCCTGAAAACAAGCATACGATATCAGACATTAATTACTTAATTCATGTCTACTGTAAACTGGCATTTTCATGTTGTACACTTGCAAGATTCAAGAAACTTGCTGTAAGAAACCAAGCTGTCTTCTTTTTAATCACAGTTGTCTTCTTACTTTTAAATAAGACTAAATATATGAGCTAGTTAAAAAAAAAATTGGTAGTGCAACTCTAACTGCCAACTCTCCTTGTAAACAGAAATAGAAACAGCAGGCTAGTTTTGACTGCATAACTTAAGCCAGAGCCAGTTTCTGAATGAAACGATATAAGGACAAAAACACACTTTTTGCTAGCAAAACTGCTCGCAAACTAAGGCTCTTAAGTGTAAGGACACACGCACACAAGTGAAAAGCTTACCAAATCATGTTTATCAAAAATGCTTTGAAGAAACAAGTAAGCATGATGATTTAATTCTGTTGTACAGTCTAGAGGAATTTTTAGCCTGTTTATTGAAAACAAAAACACATACAAGAAGTGTTAAGTGTGTTTATGAAATAGAGAATATTAAAACTCAAAATACAAACTTTTTGAACTACAACATTTGGTATTTGACCTTTGCATTTAGCTTTAGTAATTTATCTTTAAAGAGATCAAACCATAAACTTTTCCTTAGGAATTCTAAAACTCTGAGTGCCTTCATACTACATGATACATAGATATATAGTAATCAAGGTTTTTGTTGTTTTTTGTGGTTTGTTTGGTTTTGTTTGGTCTTAGTTTTTTTTTAAAAAAAATGTAGTTACATTTTTGAAAAGCAGCCACAGGGTTGGTCGATCTCTTAACTTTTTAATTTGGGGATTTTCAATGGATCTCAAGTGCTATAGTATCACTCACAAGCCTTTTCTAATTTGTTGATGCACACAATATAAGCAACTGCTCAGATTTGTGTTCCAGTTTTGTATTAAGAGTCTCTTTTGCCATCTTTCTTATAAAGAGAGACGGCAGCACGTGATTTGGCACAAGAGACAGGAGTCCTTTGTAATTTTCAGTCACATGAAGATTTTGGCTGGTAAGTTTTAAGTAAGGGAGATAACTGATGTAACAATGTGTTAAATAAAAACTGCAATAACCCTTTCCCCCTGCCAAAGCAGAAGGCAGCATAAATTAAATGCAGGTAAGTTAAAGAAAGCTAAAATAAGTAATACATACGGAGGAAACAAGTACTCTGGTGTAAGCTCTAAGTCATCATCATATCCAAAGCGACGTAAAACTGTCCAAGTTGTTTCATGCCTTCCTCGCTGAATGAAAAGTGTGTGTAGAAAAAGAAAACCTAAAAATCAAATGACAATATCTTAAGGCCCTGAAGTGCTTTATCTGCTACAAGTATTTATAACAGAGTAAGTCTCAAAATAAAAAAGCTTGAAATACACATTCAGATTTTAAACCTCCTGTGTGACACTGCAGCTCTATCTACACAGACTGAAGGTTCAGAAATCATGTTATTTGTGAAAATGTCCTTCAAAGAACTATTTCCTTAAAACAAGTTTCCTGTTGTTTGCTTCTTTCAGTACCAGATCAGTAAACCTTAGCAAGAAGCCTAGAGAGCAGTCTCATGGAAGACTGCCTTTAGTTTTCCTGTACCAAATCCTGTAGGATTTTTGTTTAGCACTTTCCAGGGCTTAATGAACACTGAGATTTCACTGTTTAGTAAGGCTATGCCTTAAGATTCCCACTCTTTACAATTTCTCACGAGTCCTATTACATATGTAAGCCCCACAAGCCAAGCAGTTACACTGATGCCCAGAAAGAAAATGGTTTTTCTCCTTTCACTTTTGCCATATGCTCAGAGCAAATCTGTACAACACAGCTGTTAAAATGCTGACAGACACCACACCTTGCTGACAAGTGTTGCAGCCAGTGAGCCTAGAGACAAGATACAGATTTATCTAGGAGACAGTCTCTTTTGAATCAGTATACTTATTGGATTCCAAGCTCTGTAACAAGAAGAAAGACTTTATTTTATTCACCCCATTATTCCCCAGTTTAATCATCCTTTGATATCATACTACCACTACACCCAGCTCTTGCAGTCTAGAAGAATTGAGATCATATTTCAAAAGACTAGCTTTTAATGTAAGAATTATCATCAACTGCATAACGACATATCTTTTCAGAGTTAAATAAGGCTCACCTTTTAATGTTAATCCGTTATCCGCAACTCCATCACTTACGTTTTTCCTGACTACATTCTTTACATCTTCTAAAGCTTGAGGTGCCAGTGGCGTATTAAAACAAATTCTCTAACAAAAAAAACCAAAATAAAACCATACCAAAAAGATTGTTAGGATGACTGGGTACTAAGCTGGAAAAGAGCGTGTCCTGTATGAAACACAGCCTCGAACATTCAGATAAGCTAGTAAAGGATGATTCAATTTTAGTGGAAATAGACGTGTAAAATTTTTCTTTTATTTTTAAATACAAGCATTAGGGCTTGTATATTTAAAATAGATGACTTTTTTTTTTAATTGCTCTTAAACTAAAAATTCAACAATGGTTAGAAATAAAATTAATGCCATTTCTGCAGCTATTTTATGCTGCACTTGAGATTTCTAATCTATAGAGCTGATTCTCTTACAGTTTACCTTACTACTATTCCCTCAAAAACAATCACTTGTTTTTCTACAAATACACAGTTCAACTATTAGACACGGTGAAAAGATAAGCAAAAGAGTTACCTGAAAGAAGTTGAGCTCTGCATCATTGAGAGTACCATCATTATCCTGATCAGAAATTCTAAAAATGCGAGTGAGTGCTTTAATACAGGCAGGTTTCATCTAAGGAATAAAAGATAGTTCAGTATCTTCCTAGGCTTGAATATAAAAAATTACACTGAATTACATCAGGCAGCTCAATCATATTAGAACACATACTAGCCTTCAGTTTACATTTTTAGGACGGAGACATTCATACACACATACACAACGGGAAGAGGAAACAAAAATGCTGATCTAGCAAATTTACATCCATAAATCTAAAGCAATCAGTCCATAAATTTCTTCCTATTCAACTATTAGAAGAGCCTCAAGCTCTTTACAAACTGAAGGTGGCACTACTCAGTTATTTTTTTAAAAAAATCAGTTCTCTAAATTCAATCTTATTGCTATAGAAAGCTTAAAAAAAACACAAAAAACCAACTTTTTTTTTTCCCCAAAAAACATTTTTTGGTGAAGGGAAAAAAAAAGGCCTTGCAATTCCAGTGCCTTGCAAAACCAAATGGCTCTAGAACTACTGTCAACTCTTTCTAAAGAAGCACACTACCTCTATTCATCATTGCAACTATGGCTTCTGAAGGCTTCAAACATCAAATACCAAAAAACCTTCACAGGGCTCATTCATTGGTCAGACAAAGCATTGATCATATGGACCATCTCTATGACAAAAGAATTGCTGGGATACCTTCCAAGTGAAGGAAAACAGACAGTGGTAATTCTCTCCCACTACTGTGAAGACAAGAGTCCATCATCACTGAGGTCACACAGATTGCACAGAGATTGGTTTTGGAAAACCAAGATTTCAGCACAGTAATTTTATCACAACATTACTAACTCATAAAGGGGATTCTGATGGAAGAAATCAAAACAGGGTTATTCTCTGGTTCTCTACTTAAAGTATTTGTGATTGAAGCAACTTTCCTACTGCCCAATACTACACGGGGGTTACATTTAGAATTTTTAGTTGTATTTGCCCCTTAAATTAATGGTTTCTTTAAAAAAGCATACTACTTCACTATACACTCAGCTAACTACCTGTGATACTTAAAAACCAACCACATCACTTGCTTCTTATCCCTTTTGCCAAAGTCTCACAAGATGCTCAGAAAAGTTCTTAAATCAGGCCAAGTCTGGAGTATTTTCCCTGAAATAAATGGAGTTACTGTGAAATGTGTATCTACAGAAGAACTGAATTTTGTTCACATTACATTTGACTTGAAGCCATTACCAAAGCTTCTCATTTTACTTAACAATTCACACTGGCAACAAAAAAAACCTGTCTTCACTGCTTTAAATGAAGAGGAAGGACAGATCACATTAATACAACACAAAACAATCACCATGGCTTTGGAATATAACGCTTAACATTTGGGGGTGGGGTGGTGGTAACAGAACACACTAAGACATGCAAAATCCACTGAGAAGGAAACCAGAGGAAAGTCATTAACTTCCCTCTCCCCCTATATTATTTGTTCTTAGAATCTACGTAGAAGTACCTCTTTCTCCTCTGGGCAATAAAGAGGACCGGTAGGATGTAGAACAGCTTTCTGTGCATAATAAAATAGCTCCGATATATTCTTCAAGTTTTTGGCTGAACACTGAAAGAGAAATCCTCACACTGATTAGATAGTTTCTTGAAAATTTGGTGATTTTTTCTGAAATTTAAGCAAGCATCAAATTTCTAAATATTTAGCCCCCTCTTGTGGGTACAGTGCTGTTTTTTAAGAAAAAGATGTTTAGCCCCTGTACCTGTTCAGTAATTAACTAAGGAGGTCTCTCTACAATTTGCTGTCATACCAGTAACAGAGAAATCAAAAAGTTGTATCTACTTTGGGGGAAAAAAAGAGAAAAAAAAAGATAGAAGCATATCCACATGTATTAATTCCATTTGTAATACTTCACAGCATCTGTCTGGCTTAATATCAAATTTAAAGCTCATGCTAAAGGCAAGGATGTGAGGAGGCTCTAAATATTAGAAGAACTTGACAGTAACATTTGACTATACAATAGTGTAATCTTCTCTAAAAAAGAGCATATAAACTCACCGTGGTAATGACTTATATTTGAAATATTTTATTCTGAACAAAAAATCACCTTTTCTATTAAAAAGCTGCCATACATGCTTGGCAAGAACGTAGTTTTTGTTACTCATTCTGACCTTAGAAAGTCTTGCATACCTCTACACATGTTTCTATCTCTGTATATTGATTCATAATGGGAAGGATAGTTTCCATACTGCTATATTCCACTAGATCAGACTTGTTTCCAACTAATATAAGAGGCAGCCTGAAAACAAAGAAAGGTTAAGAGCTTTAAAGGCAGAGGGATAAAAAGATCTATCTTAATTGAGCATTCTACCTCCCACCAGAAGTCATCATATTATTTTCATTATGTAAATAAATATCACTGGCAGCCAGTAGGCAAAAATAAACTATAGCAGCTTTAAATAAATGGTTTTGATATACACTTGGAAATATATTCCTTGTTGCTACTACAAAACACACAGTTAAACACAAAAGTAACTCATCACATTGTTATTACACAAAACCAGCATCAGTAGAAAAGCTATACAGACCATGTTGCCAAAACTAGTTACGCCATAACAAACACACCTGGTAAAAGCTGCCCATGAAATTCAAAATAAATAGCATTGCTAGCATATGTAACAGACCTACATACTTTAAATCTCGTGTTGCTTGGACTTCTTATATAAACTTTAAGTCTAGAATTTGATTTTCTTAAACAATTAACATCCTCAACACTGTCCATTGACACCCATCGATGTGCAGCCTAATTCACACTTCTCATCTTTACTTATGCACCTGCTATCTTTGTCTGTCCTTTCATTGATGAGAGGAATCCATCGACTTGTTACCTAAAGTGGGGTTAAAAACAAACATGAAAAATACATCTTCAAATTTAATATGACTGAAATGTTTGACTACAACTGCTACTGCTTCTTTCCCAAGAAAGCATGTATTTACAATACAAACTGGAGTTGATTAATGAGCAACTTTGTCAGATGACCAAAATGACTGAAAACTCAAATGCTGAAATACAGCAGTAGCGATGATACGTCTGTACATTCTCTTAACAACTTGATCTCAAACACGACATTATGCATTATAAATGTTACGTCTCAAGCAATAATTGGATAAAATGTGTTACCATACCTTATCAATAGAATTCTTGTTGTTAACAGCATATACTATACAAATCACATTTGCCTAAAATTAAAAGAAAGAAAGGCCATGGAATTTCACCGTTTAGTGCCTCTAGAGCAACAGACACAATTAAGAACCATAAGTAACAACATCAGAGTAAGAACAGTTCCACCATTAGTCAAAAACTGTGTCAGACTTTTTTAAGTTATTTGTAGCCTGAACAGCAGCTTAAACCAAATAGTTTATATGTTGAGACGTGCCAAAAAGCCTGTCTTGCAGTGTGACATTCACAGCTTATGCCTGCAGAGACACCTATGCTACCAAGGAATCTGAACTGAAGAATCATGATTTGCAGCCTCCACTCAAGTACCAAACTAAATGCCAGGAATGGTACACACCAACATGACAGACTGAGCAGAAAATGTGCAAAGGTCTTAGAGAGAACTGGAAATAGGAAGCAGAAGGAATTATAAAATTACCAAGAATCCCCTGCTATTCATCAATGCAATAGTGTAACATGACAGAAAAGAACTGAAGTCAATCTTTCCAGGGTGGGATTATTTCTTTATAAAAACTGTAAATTCCTTGGGCTACTGACTAAAAGATACTTAGGTTCTGTCCTTTCCCTTGGGAGGACAAAGCTTAAGCTCAATTCACCAACAGAGGCAGCACCTACTTTTCTTAAATAGAAGAAAGCTTACAACAGCACAGGACATAAACCAAACCAAAATGAAATGCCAAGCAAGAAAAAGCAAGAGAGTTGCTAGGGTTTTGGTTGTTTTGTTTGCTTGTTTGTTTTGTTCTGTTCTGTGGTTTTTTCCCCCAATTCAACCTGAAGCCCATCTAATGCAGAGAATTCAAAAGCAGAAACATTTTAGTAAGCACTAAAATACTTACCTGTGATATTTCATGGTAAAGCTGCTCATCACTTTGCTCTGCTTCTGCAGTCAACAGAAGAAGCCATTCATTAATACCAAACATTTTTGCGAACAAAACTGAAAAACTTAAGTAAATGGACTAGTGTATTTCATAACGCTCACAAGACAGACAGCCTTGTGAAACCTCTTGTTATTTAAATGTCTTATTGCAAAATGCACTATACTTTGCTTCTGCTGTACAATAATGAAATAGATCTATTAACTCGCAAGACAGAAACAGTCCATTGCACACAACTTTTTTCCAGCAATTTTAACGGGCAATAATTACATTTGTAGACAGGTTCTCTCTGGAATGAGTCATAGTTTGCATCCCCCTACATTTATCAACAGCCCCTTCCTGGGATAATAAGTAGCAACATTGCTCTATAATGCAAACTTTTACAGCAGAATATGGCATATGTTAACTTTATTGCCGTGCTGTTTTTTTTTTCAGTGAGACCAAGCTGCTGTTAATCACATCTATGAAACACTCCATCCAACAGAAAGAAAAAACTTACTCCAGATAAATTCTAGCTCAAGTTCAATTAAAAAAAACAGTATTATTTCTTTGTTCCAAGAAGGCATCTGCTAACGCAGCCTAATTCTTGGCTGCTGTTATAAATGACAGAAGGATTTTTCTAACTGTGCAACAGTTGCATATATTTATGATAGCACATGAACCTTGATACTGCACCTATTTATCTCTTCAGTAAGGTCAAGAAGATTGGAATATATTAAAAAAAAACCAAAATATGAAAGTGACACAAAAGAATAAGGTGTCCAAACTTAGAAATTTAGAAAGACATTGGATATAAGGTATGTAAAGTCTCCTGCATCTTAGTAAATTCTTCACTGAAAGACGAAAAATAGTTTTAATTTCCATGACAGTACCCACCTTTGTCTGAACCCCTAAATATGTCTGTCACACAGAGAACACTGATTCCACTGGAATACAGCTACGGCTGTCTTTCATGGAAGTACCAACAGCAGTTAAAGTTAGGCTTTGAATTGGCAGGACCAGCCATCATCATCTGATTTAGTTTCATCCCATGAGTTTTGACTTTGATCTAGTCTTTTCCTACATGTACCTTTGGTCCCAGACCAGTATGACTGTTAAAAAGGCTACCGAGTTAGAGAAACAACTCCATACCAAATCAAACAGGAACGGTTTTGTGCAGCCCTTACCTGAATAATCCACTATGTGGGTTGGCACTCTTTCAGGGGTGACATCAGCTGGAATGGTGATTTCTTCAGCTCGTGGTGGAACCTTGGGTTGTCAAGAAACAGCAAAAAAACGCTTTTAAAGATAATTCAGAACATCCAGATGGTCAAAAAAGTCATATACTATAAAAGAAACAGAAAGTGGAGCTCCTTTTTACCTACAAGTTGGGAACTAAATTAAATCACATTAACAATCTAATATTGACTCATCAACTGTGGTAAGCTACTGATCTGCATTAAACACAGCACAGTTTAGATTCAAACAGAAGCACATGACATCTATTTTAAGACTTGTGATCAGAAGAAATAAACATTCATGTTTATACGTAACAAGCTTAACTATTTGCAGCAGCTGTAGTTCTTTCTATGGTAGAAAGAGAAATATGTGCTGCTTTTTTAAAGGAATAGAATGTAGAAGTAGCTTTACTTTTATTCTGGAAGAAGGCAGTAAGGGTTTTCAGTGTTTTTTACTCCAAAAGAGCCAGGAAAACACTCTCCAAAAATAGACAGTTACAAAAAAAGAAGGCCAAATTATACAGTGTGACTTTCTAATTCCTCATACTCATTTTTCTATCTACTTGTTCTTTAAATACAACACTCAATAAAAAAATAATGAGGATCTTGTCTCTTTCAGCACCTTTCCATTTATGAGTCTGTAATGACAAAAAATACTGCCAGTTTTGACCCTGCTTAAAAAACCCCTAACATTCTTCAGATATCACAAAAATATTTTAATTAACTATGTGAAAAACAAGAAAAGAACTTAGACAAAATTTAAATTCCTAATCTTCAAGCAGAGATACATTTAAACCATCCTACATCACTTCCAGAAGTCATCATTGCAGCTTTTCACTTTATTGTTTCCCAAATAGGAAACGTAATTTTAAAGCTGAGCCTATTAACTTAATCTTTGGAAAAATTATACAACAGGATAGAAATAAAACACAGAAAACAAATAAGGATGCTCTACCTCTTCTGGAAATTCTTCACTGACAAGAGACATAATTAGCGATGTCTTCCCAACTCTGGCTGCAAAAGCATTAAAAACAGAGATCAGATAATTTGGTTTTGTTACGCTCAATAGTTCATCCTATCTTCAAATGAGAAGTATTTTGAAAACATTTTCCAACTGACCATGGGAAAGGCTTTTTATCTGTTGTTTAAACATACTAAATATGGATGACAGCAATTTTCTCATAATTCTTTGACTGTAAAACCTTAGGATCCATTTCACACTTCTGCATTTCCTCCAGATGGGAATCAAATCCTGCTCTGCCTTACACAAAAGAATTAGCAGGTTTTAACCTTAAGATAGAGCACTTAAGGAAATAAACAAACAAAAATGCAAAACAAACTAGAAATGCATTAATGTAACTTTATAAATAGAAACAAAGCAAGCACACAGAAAGGAATTTAAAAGTTAACTATTTTTATAGTATTTTTGATACAGTAATTGTACTTCAGTCCTAAACTACCACGGATAAAAGCTGGACAAGAAGACGTGGCTCTATCATCAATGGACAAAGTCTCCACAAACTAGTTTGACTGTCTGAAAGTGTAAGAGCATAAACTCCTTCATAGAAATGAGTGACCCTCACAAAAAGTGACAAAAAAATAAGACCAACACCAAAGCACCAGCCCTTCTAAAGTCACAGTTTTCTTAATCCAAGAAGAATATAATGTCTGCTTCTATATTCAACTCGAATCAACCAAATAAATGATTGTTTACCTGCAAAGTACAGACTTCTGATATCACAGTTAGACTGTTTGAGAATCTTTAATGTGATCATTTAAAATTAAGACTTGGTAACTTTTCTGTGTTCCCCTCTGTAAAAACCTTCATGTGTCAACTTCCTGCTCCTTTGAAAGCCTTGAAAGACTACTGCTGCTTTGTTTTCAAGACATTTCTTAAAAACCAAAATGTCCAGATTCAAACATTATCTGGGGTTGTGTATTTCTGACAGCCCTCAATTCACGCAAAAAGCTATTTCATCCTGGACGTACAGCATCTTCGCTAGCACACGTTTTACCAACCACGACATTGCTCGCAGTCAGAGTCTGCATCACTGCTCCTACTGAAAACAATATAAAAGGACAGAATTTGTTTTGCTGTTATCACTGCATTTACATTTGTCAATTTAATTGTATATAATTCTGAATAGGACAGGGAGAAGAAACTGTACGACTGATTGGTTTTGCGCAGAAAAGGTATTACTGAACTGAGGATCTAGTCAAAGTACATTCAACTTATCCAAGTCTATTTTTGGTATAGTAACACAGGCCCTTCTGACATCCAGAAATAAAAGCTTCTCTTCATCATGGTAAGTTAAAAAGTAGTTACTACAAAATTATGAAAAGCAAAAAAAAAAGTTATCCTGGGCAAGAAGACTTTAGTTTTCCTTAGGGAGAACAGTTGTACGTTTTTCCCAGTGGTACGAGCTGCAGAGCAGCAAGATGCAAGTTTCTAACAGCAATACGGTTGTCTTTTCATCAAAGATACTCACGTGAGCTAAAACCACAATTTACTCTGCCAGGTGTCCTCCTGCATAAACTACGTCTTAAGTTTCATCCTGACCAAACCAAAAGAACTTTAAAAGCTCTCCTATTTCCACAGGGAAGTACTTTCCTGATGGGCAAGTAAAGTTATTAGATGATTACTGAAAATGGTGCAGCATATTTTGCATCAGACCAAGCCAGCCTTAATCTGAAACAGTGACAAAACACATTGGCTTTGCAGATATAGAAAGTAATTTCATTAATGTTATATGACCGAAAACAGACGACTATGAACTGCCAGTTAGTAAAGATGCTCAGAATTTATAAGCTTCTGATACACTTCCAAATCTTCTTGAGTTTTTTTTACGAAATTCCATAGGTTAAAGCGTGGAGGTTTAATTTATTTTGCTTGAATCTAGGTCAATCATTTGCCTTTCCAATTCTGTTTACAGACTTAGAAATAACAGCCTAAACAATATTGGCTGACTAGAACGAAGAAAACAGCACAAAACTTCAGGATAGTTAACTCATTATTTCCTCCTATACAAGTCTTTTAGGTCATGCTGCATAAAATAACATGCTAAACATATTCTGAAAATTATCGGCTACCAAAAATCTATGTTTGCACCACGGATACCAAGACTAAAACAACTTTAAACCTAGAATGTAGACCACTGGGGATGAAAAAGGCTGTGTTTTGGAACAGGTGTACAACAAAAGGTCTTCATATGACATTTCCAAGTCTGAACTCGAAGGTCTGCTGTTATCATCTAGCCACTATTACATGGTCTAGACTAACTTGTGGTTTCAGACTAAAATATATAAAAGACATGTATACAAAACAGTACTAACAGTGTAACTGGTAAGTTTTACTGATTTGTAAAACAAATTTCTTCCCTCTGTTAGCAACGATTCCAAGAAAAATATAATATAAAGATTCTCACAGTCTCTGACATGTGCCATGTACTATACACTGCTATACTTAAGAGACCTGTATCTTTGAAATTTTCAGCTGGACATACTGTGAACTTAGTTACCGAATCAAAGCACCTGTTACACCCGTACTTACACCACTGCACAGAGCCAGCCCAGAACACACCATTGCCAAAAACAGGAAGGCAAATTAGGCATGTATGATAGAGATTCATCTGTATATTCAAATACACAAATATATTTCTAAATAGTCTTGTAAAACTAGCCAAATACAACCTTAATGAGTTAACTCTTACTGCATAGTACCATCTCCCCAGAGATTACTCTAAAGAAGTCACAGAGAATCTCTCTAGGCAGTACAGACAGAGCCAACACACACGATAAAATAACTGCATAAACTGTACTATAAATATACATGAGGCATTCAATTCTCAGAAAAGTTTTGTTAGTAGTACCACATTCTTAACATCATTAGGCAATTTTACTAATAACACTTGGTAATTAGTCGGTCATCTTTTCTTGCGAGAAACTTCAGCAGACTTTACAAACTAACAAACAGAAACTCCTTGCTGCTATCTGCATCAAGAAGAAGCTGTGTTTTTGAAAGCCCAGCCACTTATTTGGGTCCTTAAGTGTTAACTTAAGGATGTAATTTTAGGAACATATGATAAAGCACAGAGTCTGTAACTTCGGCATGCACATAAGTATGTGCTGTTTATTCAAGGTCATACAGTAAGTTAATGGCAGAAGCAGGGACCTGGCTCCCTGGCTCTGTCCTAGCCACAAATCCACAGTACCTGACTGATAACTGCAAGGAACACATCTGGCCACTGATTTCCTAACTCAATAAATAAGAAAGATTTAAGTCTGGTTTCCACCAAAAAAACCCTAACAAAAAACAAACAAACAAAAAAACACCAAAAAAAACCCACCCACAAAACCCCCGACAACAACAATAAAAGTTTAAACAGGATATGGCCAAATACAAGGCAAGAATTTCATCCCGGTTTCACCTCCAGGGACGCCCAAGAAGCACAGCAACTCCGCAAACTGACTGCCGTGCTGCAAGCTCGGTACCCAGCCAAGGGACACG
>NW_010156471.1:0-3397 GCF_000695765.1 Mesitornis unicolor
GCGAGTGGAGTGTGTGGGATGCAGTCCCTGGTTGGGCAGGGCTGGGTCTGCTCCTCCTGTAGGTGCAGACACAGCCCCCATGGTGAGACAGAGGCCTTGCCATGTTTCCATCACATACAAGCACTATCACTTGTAGAAGGCACACTGTCCGGAAAACCATGCTGCTGCTTTCAGCAAGTTCAGCCACTGAGAAGAGACTGAGCTGGAAACTGAAACCACTGAATAGAAAATTCATTCTGTTTAGCTCAAACCAGCACAATACTAAATAAGTGTGCATGTGTTTAGATACACCAAGCAAAACACTTACACTAGAAAAGTCTTTGGTTTTCAAGTACTACTGAAAGAACTCTGAGAAACACATTGACTGAGAAAACAAGAAGCTCCTACCATGAAAACAAAGGCTGTTCTTCACCTACAGAGGAGGTGACACTGAGCAAAGAGGGGGCAAAAAATGAATCCCTTTGTCACACCCCACCACCCATGAAAAGGCAGGGGAGGATTTTATCAGAGGGGCTGGGCAAAACCCGGCACCCCAGCAGCTTCAACTCTGGGAGGCAGAGAGACCTCAGACCCTGTGCTCCTCACCAGGGCTGATCAATATTTTCCCTGCTCTTCAGCTCTAGCTCTTAGCCGTGGCAGTTCCCGATGCACCACAACAAAGAAACCCAGAGCAGTAGATACAGGTGTGAAACTGGGGCCGCACGGAGCAAGCCTGGTGTTTGCCACAGGTGATGCCCAGCCCTGCCAGAGCCGGCACGGCTCGTTTTCCACAAGTGCTGACCACAGAAAATGCTGCCTTCCTGTGCTTTCACTCCCCACAAACCAAAAGCAGGTCCTTTCCTGGGAAGGATCCTACCCAGTCCACATCAAGAGATAATGTAAACTGAACCGCAAAAGAAAAATTCCTCTTCCTGTATCAGAACAGCTAACACACAACAGAACTGGGAACGCGCTCGCTCCAGAACAGAAGGATCCTCACCTCTGTTTGCAGCGCGGCCCAGCGGGGTCCCATCGCTGCCTCACGCCATTTGCTTGCAGTGGCCGCCCGCTGTCAGTAAAGCGGCGTCATCCCCGTGCCGGACGCTCCAAAGCCCCCATCCGCTAAAGGAACGCGCACGCAGGAAGGGGAGCTCACCCGCTTGTGGGCAGGGAAGGGCTCCTCAACAGCCAAGGTCCCAAAATGCACGCTCTGCAAAATGAAGGACAAAAGAGCCATTAGGCCACACCAGGGCTAACTGCCATATTTTCTGGAGAATAAAGAATTTAATTTCTTTAAAGAAATGCCTCTTATTAATTATTAAAGCAAGCAAACTCTTGTGCAATACAACAGTTCATCTTGGCATCCAGATCTGCACATGACCCCTGAGCTCTCCTTTCCCTCAGCAGGATGACATTAAAGAAAGATGTTTTCCTGGGGAGATGTCACACAACACATGCTCTTAAGTGTGTATTTCTGAATTAAACAATGCAATATTTGACAGAGAAAGAACGCAGCTTAATGGCAAAGGAACCACTTCTGACATACGACGAGTAATTGCACATTTCACCACTGCAGTGATCTTCAGGATTTATTTCATGGTGACACTGACAAGATTCAACCCAAAATGTTGCCAGTAGAGCACGCGCTGGCACAAAAAAAGAGGAACTTGCCCCAAACAGAAGAATTTAGTCCCGAACGCAGCTGCATTGCCCAAACGCGAGGTTCCTTTGGCCGCCTCATGCTGCTCTGTCACCTGCAAAAACAAAACACAAAGCTGCTCAATGCCACTGCATCGGTGGCTGCAGGTGCAGAGCACAGCAGTACCAAAGCAGGACGTAGCCCAGCCATGCCACACAGATCCAAACGCGGGGTGCTACCAGACAAAAAGCGATATAGGGGCACACGATTCAGAGCAGTCGCAGGCGTGAATCAACACGAGTACAGAGCCCAGAGGGACAAAACCCATCCGGAGGAGCCAGACCAAGCCATACAAAATGCCACGGTCCTCATCATCACTGGCCATAAAAACCAAACTAAAGAAAACGCCGCTGCTGGTCACCATCACAGCAGGCAACGCCAACCCCTCCCACAACACCCCCACTCTCACAGGCACAGCGGCGTTCCCCTCACCCATGGCACATCCATTCCCAGGTCAGATGTTGTGGCCACGCTCCCTCCTGGCACCTGAGAACGCAAAAGTCACGACGCCACCGCTGCACTGCAGAGATCGCCAGCCCCGTGACCCTCTTGAACCACCCCAGCTCACCTCCAATGCTTCTCCAATGCCACACGCGGCCTGCACACCTCCCACAAGACCACAGGTCAATGCATCACCAAGCTGCCATATAAACACTGCACTGGCCAACCACTTCTTTGCCTTCTCAGACCGCTCTACCAGGGCGCAGCTTCACCCCTCAGAGGCTGCGTGTGGCACCTGGAAAATTCAAAGCAAAAGCCACGTGCTGCGATACTGCCCAAAACCGCAGCCAGACCACACCCTGGGCCATCTCTCCATCCTTTACCTCAGTCACTCGTCTGTCTTGCCCCTGTCGCTTTCACGTCACCACATTCAGCCTTGTTCACCACCTGTAAAACACAGATGGCAAGGGAACGTCACAACTTCACCCACAATGCGACACCTGAAAATTAACTGATACTGCAGCCCACCAGTCACGGCAATAATCCAATCCAAAAATCCAAGAGGCACTCATCCAATACAATACGTTAATCCAAGAGGCACTCTTCTGAACATCCAAATCTTTACAAATGGCGTCTTGCCCCTTTTGGGCTCAGCTTAGCCCCATGTTTGGGTGCAGAGCCCCACAGACAGGCTCAACCTCTGTTTCATTCTTTTCAGGAGTAATTCGGCCATATGCGATGAAATCGCTCCATTGCCATTTGAAATCACCCCAAATTAATGGGGTTTTGACAAAATTGCATGACAAAATTGCCCTCTTTCCTCTCTAAACCAGCCCAAGCCATCGGGTGCCAGAATTAATGTGGGGTTCACACCAGATCTGGGGATGTTTCCAGCCTGTGCTGCTGTTTATTGGAAAACAAACACAAATTTGGCCAGCCCAAAATTAGACATAATATAGAGATTTTGGGGGTGTGGTGGGTGATTGTATATGAGGTAGATTGTGTTTATATATCAGAGATAAATTATGTTGCTATATAAGATCTCGGATATCTGTATATGTAATAAATAATACTTCTATATGAAATATACATTTATATGTGCGATCTATGATATTTCTATATGTCATATGTGTTATTTCCATAAGAGATCTATGATGTTTACCTATTAAGTATATTATTTTTAATGAGATCAATGCTATTTTTATATCTCCTGGGTAGGGGTCCACTGGGTGGGGGTCCCAGACCTCCCCTAGCCCCTCTTTCACCCCCACTCCCCCC
>NW_010156472.1:0-1156 GCF_000695765.1 Mesitornis unicolor
GGGGGAGGAGCTTGGGGTGGGGGAGGGGCACTCCCTGACCCCGCCCCTCCCCCAGGTGTGCGGGGGGGGCCCCGCCCTCACCCTGTGGCACCTGCGCTCGGTGACCCCCACCACGGTGTTCGCCCTGCCCCCCCCCCAGCATCACGTGATCTTCCACCAGGACCTGGTGAGCACCAGTACACACCAGTATAAACCAGTATGGACCGGTATAAACCAGTACAAGGTGATATAGGGTGTTATAGACCAGTATAGACCAGTACACACCAGCATAAACCGGTACAGATGAGTGTATGCCACAGAGGTGTACACCAGTATAGACCAGTATGGACCAGTACAGACCAGTGTAAGCCAGTGCAGGACAGTGTAGGGCGTTATAGACCAGTGTGGACCAGTGCACACCAGTATAAACTGGTCTAGATGAGTGCACACCAGAGAGGTATACACCAGTATGGACCAGCGCAGACCAGTATAAACCAGTATGGAGCAGCACAGACCAGTACAGATTAATAGGTGGCAGTATGGACCAGTATAAACCAGTATGGACCAGTATAAGCCAGTATAGATCAGTATAAGGTGGTATGGACAAGTGCATACCAGGCAGTTGTACACCAGTATAAACCAGTACAGACCAGTATGGACCGGTACAGACCAGTATAGACCAGTACAGACCACTATGGTTCAGTATGGTCCAGCTCAGACCAGTATAGACCAGTATGAACCAGTATGAACCAGTATGAACCAATGTAGACCTCTACAGACCAGGCACACATAGACCAGTATAAACCAGTATGGACCAGTATAGACCAGTACAGGCTCGTATGGCTCAGTAGCAACCAATAGAAACCAGTATAAACCAGTATGGACCAGTATAGGCTGGACCAGTTTGACCCAGTATAAATCTGTATGGACCAGTATAGGTCAGTGGTGTCCAATGTAAACCAGTATAGACCAGTATGGGCCGCTGCAGACCAGTATAAACCAGTACAGACCAGTATGAGCTGTATCAGCTTCCTCCCAGTCCATCCCAGTCTCTCCCAGTTCCCCCCAAATCCCTCCCAGTCCATCCCAGTAGCCCCCAAACGCCTCCCAGTTCCCTCCCAGTGACTTCCAGTACCCCCCAGATCTCTCCCAGTCCATCCCAGTTCACTCCCAGTCC
>NW_010156473.1:0-3049 GCF_000695765.1 Mesitornis unicolor
CCCCGCGCTGTTGCTGCTGGAAACTGTCTGCTCCCTTCCCTACAGCCCCGCAGCACGGGATGGCCCGATGAGGCTGTACCCTCAGCAGAGCCAACGCTTGCAGATCCCTCGCACTGCCGCTGCTGCACGTCGGGCTCGCTCGGTCAAGAAAACTGGAAGCGAGGTGTAAAACTTCAAAGACGGAAATAATAATAAAAAATAAATCTCAGTAATTATCTTTATACTTGTCGTGGTTTAGGGCTGGGCTGGCCACTAAATCCTGGCCAGACGCTCTCTGTTAACCCCTCTCTCCTCCCCAGAAGGGAAGAGAAAAGAGAAGAAGGGAGAGAGACTTTACGGGCTGGAAAATAAAACCAACAGATTTAATGAAACAATAATAGTAATACTACAGGATAATAATGTAAATAGGAAAATAATGGAATATATACAGACACGTACAAATATATCTACAAAACCAATATAAAATCCTTCCCCAATAACAATGATGTCACCAGAGGCTGTGGGAGCACTGGAAAAGTTGCACTGTGGACTCAGCAACAGTGGGAGCATGCAACTGGTATTGCCACAAGGTCTCCCATCCAGGTACTGACCAGGCCTGACGCTGCTTAGTTTCCAACATCAGGCAAGATGAGCAGGCTGCAGGAACACAGGAATCTGACCACAGAAAATGCTGCCGCCTTGTGCTTTCACTCCCTACAAACGAAAAGCAGTTCCTTTCCTGGTAAGGATCCTACCCAGTCTGCATCAAGAGACAATGTAAACTGAGCCACAAAAGAAAAATGTATCTTCCTGTATCAGAACTGCAAACACACAACAGAACTGGGAACACGCTCACTCCAGAACAGAAGGATCCTCACCTCTGTTTGCAGCACGGCCCAGCAGGGTCCCATGGCTGCCTCACGCCGTTTGCTTGCAGTGGCCGCCCGCTGTCAATAAAGCGGTGTCATCCCCGTGCTGGATGCTCCAAAGCCCCCATCTGCTAAAGGAAGGCACGCACGCAGGAAGGGGAGCTCACCCGCTTGTGGGCAGCGAAAGGCTCCTCATCGGCCAGGGTACACTAAATAAATTGCCAGAAACATTATAATCAATAGCAGCCGTGTTTCGAGCAGCGATTTTATCCAGGACTTCAAGTTCAGGCCCAATCCTTCAAAAATTTCATCTATCCAGCTCTCCTTTATGTCCTTTTCAATTTCTTGTGTTTCTTCTTCAACTATCTCTAATTGATCCAAATCATGCTCTACATCTATGGTAACATTTTGGTTATATATGCAACAGTGATCTATTCTGTCCTTTAAAAATTCACACACTCCGTGTGGATTCACTTCAATAGCAACATGTCTAAGGCCATTCGATTCTGTAAAGTCATTCTAGTAGTGACCTGTAATAATGTCTATAAATCCTTTTCGTGTTGCATTTGCCAGTCGTTCAACCTGCCCAGTCAATTCATACAGCCATTTTCTATTTCTATAAGTTGCTACAGGGCTTAAAAGGGATTCTAATGCCCACCCAATTTTTACTGCTGTGCTTGGCTCATTCCAGACATCATTGTTGTTCAACTCTGTTCTCTGCATTTGTGCCAGATGCAGATCTTCTTTACTACACTTAAAGGGAGCTTTCTTCCAAATTGGACACAGTGTGGGCAATCCCAGAGTAATTTGATTTACTTTCCCATCTATAGGTAGATGAGAGGTCCAAGTTCCATCACTTAATGCCCAGACTAAGTGTCCCGGGCTTGGGAATCATCTATTTCTTGCAATTAATAGTTCTTTCTATCACATTTAAATTAGTTCTAAATTCTCGGCAAATGCATCCAAATTTTAAAGCAGATGCCAGTGGGGGTATCTTTTGGAACGCTTGATCTACTGTACTGCAATTATAAACCTGTCCACATTCCCATCAAGGGACCTTTTTTTCTTTTTCTCTTGTGTTATTGACTGCAATTTTCTCGTTTGGTATCTATTCCAACCCATCCCATTGGAAACACCACGGGGTTTTTGCCACATACTTAAATTGGAGATGGATGCCCAAAGTCCAAATGGAATCCCATCTTTTGGACTCTTTAGGATTTGTTTCATCTTCTTTGCATTCTATGATCACTCGAGACACGTTCTGTTTTATGGGCTTATCATAGTTAAGACCTCCAAATGCAGTAGTAAATTGAGGATTAAACAGTTTATAACAATCTTCTCTCTTTCCTAGAAATTTCAATTCCATTTTAATCACACTGACTTGTTCTTCCCATTTAGTGATGGGTTTTTGTAAGCATGGCTCAGTCAAATTCACTGTTAAAATACCACATGGAACCGGTTCTCCAGCCGCCCGTGGGATTGGCAGACAGGCAGTGATTTGTGACATATTCTGTAGATTTGCAAATCCTTTGATCAATCCAATCATCAAATTTTCCTCCTGGGTTATCCCTGATACCGAAATTACCTGTTCAGAAGCCTCATTGGTCTGACCTTGGGCCCAAACTTGTGTCACCTGTGTAGTCCACTGTAGCCACCCAATTTTGATCCATGTTTCCACCACCATAGACTGCCAAATAAGCAAATAAACAAGGTTAATCATGCTTTAAAGTTAATTTCAAAGTCTCTGGGTTTCCAACCACTCTCCAATTCACAACCGGTGTCTTCTTCACTCGAGTGTAGTGGATCCAGGCATCTGATTCAGCAATCTTGACTGCAGTGAAAGTGGTCAGCAGCACCTGGTACAGCCCTTTCCACCTTTCCTGCAGAGATTCTTCATTCCAGGTCTTCACACAGACACAGTCCCCTGGCCGTATGTTGTGCACCAGGTTTTCCAGTGTCAAAGGCCGCTTCCACACTATTGCTTCTCGGAGTCAGGCTGGAGTTCTTCCGAGAGAAAGCAAATAGTTCTGCACCTCTTGTTTTCCTTTGACACGTGCATTGGGATCAGGCTCAGGTGACTCATATGGTTTTCCACACATTATTTCATAGGGGCTTACTGACAGTCCACTTCTAGGTTTCACTCGTATTTGTAACGTATTTGTAACAATACAAGTGGAAGCTCTTGGGGCCATTTCAATTTA